>NW_015652173.1:1111432-1123024 GCF_001515625.1 Sinocyclocheilus rhinocerous
GCATTAGGGGTTGAACAACTTCTGATTTTTTTAAGTCGACTTTTATGTGATGAGAGTCGAGTCGAGTCGATGTCGACTAGTCGCTGATGACGTCATTAATGAACAAATAAGTCTGGAGCTGTGACAAACACCTTGTGCACAGCTATGGCATATGACACAGTGCTGCCCACATGGCTGTTGCTCCTATAACAGCTTTTTTATCAGTTCTTTTGTCATTGGGTCGTTATATTTCTCACAGATTTCTGCTCATTCTAAATCAGATACAGATAAAGTAGCACAGTAAAGATTACATTAATATGAATGCATTAGTGAGAGCGATTGCGTGTGTGAATTAATTCTACCTGGCAGCGTCTCTCTACTAGTAATGAAGCTGTGGAATTTAGTTATTAAGAAATATATGCTTGAACTTTTCAGTTTCTAAGCTATTTTATTGAGAAATCACAGAACAGTGTTGACTACATTTCCGCGCTGAATGATTCTGTGCGCGTTATGTACGCGCTACTGTCTGTAGCCCATGTGTGTGCGTTGCAGTGCAGCAGCGCATTAGATTAGAACGGCGATTAACTTACCTGTACAATAAGCTGTTTAAAACGTGCATTCTCCCGTTCAATTTCGAGCATCCAGTAATATAATCACACATGTCTTGTGGACCGCTTTCAGAGTATGCATTTATTTGTCATTTGAACTGTTAGGAAACGGAGCGTAAATGTGGAAGTCCTTCAAAGATTTCTTATCCTGTTGCGCCCTCTATAAGACCAGCGACTAGTCGACGTCAAGCTTAAAGCGTCACGGCAGAGCATTGAAGTCGACTAGTCGAGTCAAGTTTAAAGCGTCATGGCAGAGCATTGAAGTCGACTAGTCGATTTGTCGGTGCAACCCCTAGTGTGCATAAAATATATATTTTTAAATATTTAAAACCACTCAGAGGCAAGTGTATTTTTTTCTTTTTATTTATAGAATAAGTCTACATAAATCATCATAGGATACATAGTTAGTTACAGCTGTTTTTAGTTTATAGATGGATCAGTAAACGGAACACAGGTGGATTAACGATGAGTTACAAATAGAGAAACTGTGAGATTTTTTTTTCACACCTCGTCCCTTCATCATTCTAACGAGGGCTTCGGACAAGATGAAAGAAATACTCAAGAGAAATAGTAAAGTCAGCACTTCAGCTAGGACTTCTCAGATGGAAAATACATTACCGTGGATGCCAGAGGGTGTCACAAGTTATTATTTTTCAAACCGTACACAGCTTCATGGCAATGAAAACACAAAATATCTGCACTCGTCACACATAAATATTCAGACATTTGAACTCGACATCGCCCGACTGCTGTTCTCACGTTAGTCCAGATGAAAAAGACCACATATACTCTATAAACAGATGCGTACAGATGTGTAGCTTAAATGTCTCCCATAGTTTAATATTGCAACGGATTTTTCTCTCACACAATTCACAGGAAGAGAAATATATTAGGTTGAAAGATGAATACTAACAATGATAGTGACACACAGATATTGCTAATGTGTTATGAATCTCTTATCCTTGTTTACAGTATATGCTGCTTATATGACATCAATACCAAAGGCGTCAATGAACAAAGCGTCCATTTAAAAAAAAAAAGTGAAAAACTAAAGTTGTAGACATGAATTTGAGGCTGCTGCAATACAGCCTACTGGTAATATATTTCTCTTCCACCAATATGGGTTACTGGAAACACAGAGTCCAATCGCATACATGATTAGGATTCTATCTCCTCTCCCTGCATTCCAGATCCCTGTCCGGTCTTTCCGCATGGAGCCCAGGCACCATGACAATAAGATAGCGCAGTCAGCTCAGACATCTAGTTTTCAAGTGCAAGTCCACTACCTGGAGGGGCCAGGATGTTTGAGAGATGAAAAGATGGACAAATCAATACATGGTGAGTCATAATGTTTGGATGAGAATCCTGTTGCCTGCAGACTTTAATATAGCTGAGGTTCGGCTTTTAAAACAAGGTTGGAAATGTCAGTTCCTGTTGTGGCTTTCGCAGCGGCAATTGGATTTAGCACTGCAAGAGTGGGACGACAATACTTCCTATGCTTCTACTGCAGTGTTTGTCTGTATATGGCATATCCATTCCAGACCTACACAATTTCCCGCTCATTTTTCCCTGATTCACAAATAATAAAGCTAAGTGGTCAGATGGCATGATAGAAGATAGAACAAGTGTGTGCATATACTCCTAGTGTGATTCCTAACATAGTTCCTTATGGCTTTAAATACCAAATAGACCAGTGGTTCTCAAACCTCTCCATGAAGTACCCCCAGCACTGCACGTTTTGTATGTCTCCCTATATCTGACACACCCACTTCAGGCCTTGCAGTCTCCACTAATGAGCTGATGATGAGCTGAATCAGGTGTGATAGATGAGGGAGACATACAAAATGTGCAGTGCTGGGGGTACTTCATGGAGAGGTTTGAGAACCACTGAAATAGACTATCTATCTATGGCTTTCATCACAAGATTTACCATTAAGCAAAGATGGATGTTCGATCTGAAACAGAAAATTCTTTAAAAGACCCCATTTTACAAACAAATAATCTTATCTAAATTTTCATTCTTTAATCAAGGCTTTGTTTGAGAAAAGATTTGAAGAACTTACCAAAAAAATATTCTTATGAATTTACAAAAAATTCAAATGCCGTCATCTTATATCCAATGACTGATGCTTTTATGAATGACACAATGAAGGTGTATCATTACCTTTCCATATTATGATGAATTCTAAAACATTGTTTTTTTTTTTGTGCAGTGCTGGGGGTACTTCATGGAGAGGTTTGAGAACCACTGAAATAGACTATCTATCTATGGCTTTCATCACAAGATTTACCATTAAGCAAAGATGGATGTTCGATCTGAAACAGAAAATTCTTTAAAAGACCCCATTTTACAAACAAATAATCTTATCTAAATTTTCATTCTTTAATCAAGGCTTTGTTTGAGAAAAGATTTGAAGAACTTACCAAAAAAATATTCTTATGAATTTACAAAAAATTCAAATGCCGTCATCTTATATCCAATGACTGATGCTTTTATGAATGACACAATGAAGGTGTATCATTACCTTTCCATATTATGATGAATTCTAAAACATTGTTTTTTTTTTTTGTAAAAGGGCAGAAGTTATTTAATATAAGATTTTAGAAAACCTGTCTGAGTGTCTTTGAAAGAGGAAGATAGAGAGAAACTGTAACTGTAAGCTACTTAAGTTTAACCCATCAAAAAAGAGCATCCTAAACTAGCCTAGCAAGTCTGATCAAAACATACAAAGCACAAAATGTAATGCTAACCTCTTAGGTTAGCCTAGCAACAGTCCGAAATGTACAGTAAGTCATCACCCAGCAAGGCTCAAGTGAAAATCATTTGGGTCCTAAGCAGTGACTTTTATCCAAATACTACGTTAGAAATATGTTTGTTTACTATTTATTTAGTATGTATGCAAGCCCACTTTTGTGAATATAGCTCTCCTTATATCAACTCTTCAACATACTGTACAAAAAAAAGCTTGGCTGATAAAATTTCCAGAAGCATGTAATCTCTAAAAACATCCCTGTGTTGAATAGCATGCTAGATGATTGTAACACCGCTGCAGCTAATAAAGCATATGTGTCCTACATTGCTTCTACTGTGATCTAAGGACAATTAATTATTTCTGACCTTCTTTTCTTTTGCTGTCGTTCAGCCATCAAACACTCTCTGAAAGCAATGGCCTAAAATGTGAGTCTCTAGGGTTTGCATGTAGTAATAAATAACTGTTTGCATGATCGCATTAGCATTACATGCACCAATAAAAGAACACAAGGAGACACTGACACAGATTTCACCACCTTCCTGTTTACGTTTTGTTCTGACCTCATGAAATGTGTTAACAAGGCTATGTACTAAATGCACTAAACGTGTTGCGAACTATAACGTCAGCTCTATCGTGATAGATTCCATTGAAACTGAAAGGCCAGATGTCGCACTATAATGGTGACTCAAACATGTTCTTGTTCGCTGCAGTAAGAGGCTAGTTTGCAGTAGTCTGACTTAAACGTATGGCGTTGTGGGTAGTAGAACTAGTGCAGACGAGCTGTGATCTGAAATGTCACCCAAGCTCTGAGCCTAGATAGGCAGAATGAGTTACAAACTCACCGCCCCACTCCATCCATCCTTCTCGCAACGCTATTTTTAGTCGGGTTATTGTATGGGTAGGTCCCTGCTAGCACCCTCTTAACCCTGCAGGGGTGTTCTACTGTTAGCCATGCCGCTAATGAAGACATTTAAAGCTGTTTCTCAGCAGTTGGTCCTCGAGTCAAAGCTCTGAGTGTCTCCCAGGCTCACAGTCGCTTGCCTCTGAAACTTCAGATCATTGGTGGGATGTAGGAACCATGAGTTAACAGCAGTGTTATAAACAGTGCCTTCAGAATTACAATCATGTAGTAAAAAATAACTCCTAAGGTGGTTAGCTGGTCTTAGCTGATCTCCCAGTCCAGCTAGACTAGCGGATCAGAGAACCAGCCTTGTTTAAGCTGATGTTTTCATCAACAACATCTTGGCAAGGCAGGGAGTAGCTAAGGCTTTTTTTCCCCCCAGCAGCAAAAATCTTATACACAAGCATATTGCAACAAAGATATTTCAAAAGGCTTCTGCTAGAAAGGAAAAAGTGACTTATTGGCTCCTTATTGAGTTGACAACTGGCAGTTTATTTGACAAACTTGGCCGACAAAAGGGTTGAGGACTAATCGTCATGCTGTTTAGATATTGAGCTTTGACCAACAAGGTTACAGTCATTATCTGGCACAAGTGAAAAGAAACAATTACAGGTGAAATAACTTTTCACTCAAAGTTGGAACTACCTTGTAGTAATCACCTTGGTAAAACAACTTTCTCCCACAGTTGACCAAAGAGTAGAACAAGGTTGAATAATACATTTTAGCGACTGAGCAAGAGCTCAAAGGAGCTCACTCCCCTTTTGTTGTGATTGACACACATTCTTCTGTGGAACAAAGGGCCATAGTCTCTATTAGGAAATAAAACAGTTCTGTTGAAAAAGACTTGAAAGAGACTTAAGATATCCACCTAGGCCTTTGGTGTATCTTTTGCTTGCTGGTGGACTGGAAAACTCGGGGAAGTCTGGGATAGATCACCATTTGTTCAACATTTCCATTCCAAAAGCGATAACATCCACTCCCACACATAAGGACCTCCCTTGGATCAGTGTGTATGTGCTGGCACATGCTTCCTACTTTCCTTTTTTTTAAACAGGGAGAGAGGGGGCCAAGGTACATTTGGAATAGAAGATCCGAGATGCTTCTTGCATCCCAATGAGAGCCGTCAGCACGCTCACAGCAGCAAGGTTAATCTAGATGTCAAAGTCTGCTGACAGTGCAGGAGATTGCTCTGGGGTGACATCCCCATCTGAAGTCTTAATGCCGCAGTCAATTTTAACCTCCCTTTTAAAGAAAACCGGAGTTGCATTTGGCCGGGCTTTCCGAGTTAAATGCACAACTGTCCTTGAAAGCGGGTTCAGCTTTTCCCACAGCTCAGGAGATCTGCCGGCCTAAACTATAGATCGCTTTAGGTTCTAAGTAACAAGATTCACATGCTTGTCCATGTGCCCAGAGTATACAGCAACTGCAGCGTGAGCTGAGTCAGGCTTTCAAAATGCAGCTGGTCCTTTCTCAGGGATGTAGCTACTTCAGATGTATAAAAACATTACCATTGTTATTCATATCATCAGCAGAGCGTGCCATGAATCGACCGCAAGTTTGGAACTGCTTCTTTCCAGAGTACATTAAGAGTACTTAAGCGGCAATGCACTGGAGGTAGATAAGGACTTGTTCTGGTAGTTTCATTTGTAATTTAGGAGTGGGGTTTCAAATCAGATAAGTATCTTTAATTAAATGTTTTGAAGGAAATGAAAATGATTTTTTCCTGCAGGCAAAAAACGGATAGCATTTTTTTATGTGAGCCACAGTGACAGCTGAAGATCTGCAGCGACAACAATTTGGGATAACAGATTCAATCAGTAAGATATTCAGCGTGACTGTATCTCTTGGAGACTATTGCTCCAGGTGGCCACATCAAGTGCCGGGGTGCTAAATGAGTTCTAAAAGCTGGTCGGCTAATTTGATGGGGTTGTTACTGATTTCTAAAGAAGCTACGCTTGGATTAGTATTGCCTCCGAGTGCTCAAAACGGAATATATCAAAGGTAGTAATTTGGGTAAAAAAGTTAACACATAACGTGTTAAAACGTTTTGCCAGCATCCAATTTTAGCAACATTTTAGCAGGTGATTGGGCAATTATATTTGTTCTTCTTCAATTTGCCCCAGTAAGGCAGTCTTGCATGCATTAAATGCTTTGGTAAATCAAGCCCACAGAAGGTAGGATAAATGGATGAGGAGAGGGCTGATCTGAGATCAGCAGCGAAGCGTGACAGTGCCGGGTTTCTGCAGCCCTTCTGCAGGGTTATGAAGTGCTGAAAGAGAGCTCATTCCAGACGTAATGTTCCAGCTTCCTGCCTCGCTTCTTCTCCTCATGATTAAGGTTTTAAACCTCTCATCAATCGCCCTGCACCTGTTCGCTGCCATGGCGGCGGTAAGCGAGAGAGGGAGATTCTGCTTGCCTCACAGCTCTGAATGCTTAACTCAACTCTGTTAGCCTGCCAACAGACAGCGCTGTGGCACTTCTATCCACTCTGTTAGTGTGTGACCTTCACTGATTCATCTCTCCTACCCCTCGCTTTTTCACACACACCAACACAACCACACACACTTCTCTTCTCTGCCTCAGGGGGATTACCGAAAGACTGGCCATCATATTTAAGGGATATCTAAAAGCCCCAGCCAAAAACTCATTTCATTGGTAATTTCCACCCATTTCTGCAAGGTGAAGTCATTAGAGTCACAGCAACCCCTGGAGCTGCCATACCGTCACCCTGCTGTCACACTGTTTCTCGTCTGATCCCCCTCTCCAAACCAGCTGTGGCTCACAAGCTCACGTCCTTTCATTTACAGAAATTACTAATTCAGTTCACGCCTGTTCTCCGACGGCTTCAGGTGATAACGATACAGCCTCCCCACAGCTAACGCCACCCCACCTCTCCTTGCCACATTTGTATAATCCACCTTTCACAGGTCGTTGAGCAACGATCGGTCTCACCGAGTAAACCACAGAGAAATGTTTGACTCTTTCAACCCTGTTAGTCACAGTTATGTACCCAATGACTCAAATAATCTTCTGTAATCGCTGCCTCGACCGATTCACAACAGTGAGCCACAACCTTTAGTCATCTGGGAAACATGTAGGAACTAAATGCAGTTTTGTTGCATTTTGTTGCAACATACACATGGTGAGAAGCATGAGGGTATAAACCTGGTTTCACAAGACGGTCATAAAATGAATGCCCAGACAATGTTCAAATGATAAAATGAATATAAAATTGCTAAAAACTGCAACTAGTGTTAATAATAATAATGTTTAATTTTTGAATAAACCAGTATTTTATTAGAGAAATTTGAGTGGGCAAGAAAGGTTTTTACAGAAAATTGCCCACACTGAAAATAGGTTGAACAAAGACCAAAGAAATAATAGCCTGTTCATGTTAACATATAATTTTCTTATTTTGAAATTATCCCCACATGCATTCTCCAAGTCTTGTCTCTCTACAGGAAAGCTGGGAATTGGCGTCATTGCCAAAAGTGACATTTTGTCCATTTCCTTCTAATTAGAAACGAATTCAGCATGAATGCTCACTGTGTACTACAATTGACATGTAAAATATGGTATGCCACATCAGTGAAAGATTTGCAGAAATTACATTCAGTAAAGAGGACTGTGCTTGAAATTAATTCTCGAATTGGGGGCTCGTCCGGGATGCAGGTGCAACTGTTTACTTAATAAACCTCAAACCTTTTTAGCAAGCATTTGGGTACCCATACCAGGGTAAATCTCCTCTGTTACTTTTCTGCACGAAAGCTTGGGAAAAATTGTGAAGTCAGTGAATATTTGCAGCAGGGCCCTGCAGCCGACGAGAATATCAAAATGAGAAGCATCTTATCACACGTAAGCACATCGCTGGCGGTGTTATTGAAAGACTTTTGCAATTTCCCCCTTGTCATAGATGTGGAGAGAATTATCTGGCCACTGTGGGAAGCAGAAAAAAAAACAACACAACAAGATCAACAAATGTTCAAGTCATTCCTCTGCGCCATGAATTTTTCCTGATGTGAAGGGTGAGATTGTGGTTAAGCGCAAATGTGTTCTGTCGAACTGTGATGGGCAGGTTGCCTCGAACAGCAATTTAAGTCATGGTTCCTGATAGGGAGCTGGGAAAAGCAGGAAAGTTTTTGACAATTTTCATTTTTGGTAATAGTTTGGTTGGGATAAAGTTGTGAGAGTCAAAGTGAGCACTCATGGATACACATGAAATTCATATTAATGTTCCGTTGTTAATATGTGTGAGGGTTAAGCAAAATTCAGGATGAATTTTTGAAATGTCACGGATTGTATGCTCAAGAATCATTTGCACACATCTGCAGCCAAAGTTAAACTAAAGTTTACTTGGCTGATTTACTCCTCGTGCAGTGATTACAGATTTATCATCAGACAAACACTGAGCCACAGATCACCTTGAATAAAAAGCATGAACCAGCAAAACTGTGCAAGAGAGAGTGAACGAGAGAACACATTACAATAAAATCCAAATGTCACTTCAGAATAAATGAAGAATGTTCCAAAGAAGCCCTTTAGTCTTAGGAAAGCTCCATCTTGAATACACAATTAAGTTATCCCATGATTGTGTTGACAGTCTTTTATTGTAAAACAATGGGGAGAAAAGAATATGTATTACCTGACAGAATCCAAAACATTGTTATGGACTCTCTTCTATTATATTTTGATGACTCCATTAGCAGCTATAATATTTTTTTTTTTTTAGAGGAAAGTGGTAAAGAAAGAGTCACTGAACTAGGAAAGGACAGTGATTCTTATGGAATTTAGCACATAAATATATATTTTTAAAAGTTTGCACATGCTAGTTCTTCCAGATAGCTTAACCATCTCTCTTTTATTACTTAAAGTAAGGGAAAGGACGATATAATATGTTTGCAAAGAAGCATAATCACAATTCATAAATGCAATGAGGGTTAATGAATGGAATATGAGTATTTTCTGGGCATGAAAATGCTTTGGGAAATAAATCTACCTTTTCTGTTACATTCATTTCAGAAGAAAATGGTCTCTGGAATACAAGGAGCGAGGCTACGTCTCATGATTTTCCCTTTGTGGTGTGTTCCACCATGAAAACGCTAACCGTTTTCTAGCTCTTGGTTGCATCCAAACGAACAAGGGGGGAAATGAAAAAAAGCTAATTTAGAAATATCAACATACATTCTATGGACATGTGGAAAAATAAAAAACATTAAAATATTATCAAAATATTTATAGAATTCACTCACCGTAACAGCACGCCAAGGAAAAACTAAAATCATCTAATCAGGAAATGAAATAAGTTAACATACTGTCGCTTGTGACACAGAAATTTACATTATATACATTATTTTTTTGTTTTTTTTTTTAAATAAACTCCTTTGTATTGATTGGTGGTTCCTTCAAGTTAATCCATTCACTAAAAAGCTCCTCAGAATATTTAAAAGCCCTGTTGGATACTTCCTGTAGCGTCAAAGAGAAGATCCGGCCAATCAGAGCGCAGTAAGGCTTTTTTTTTTTAAAAAGTCCTTGCCAATCATCTGACATGGCAACGGTGAGCAGTCATATCCAAAAGGCGATATACCCTTAGCAAGAAACATGGCATACATCCACACTTGGAAAAAGAAAAATAAATTAAAAATATATATATTTATAAAATGAAAAACAAGTAACTACTGGGAGAGTTGTCAAGCAGTCAGGAAACGAAAAAAAAAAGACTTTTTTTACATATTCTAGGGGGAATTTTCCATTATTCCTTTTTTAGAGTTTAAAAGTAGGCTGTTCTTTCCAAAACGAAAAGAAAAACGAAAGAAATAAAGAAAGGAGACTCCTCTTCTTGCAGTAGAACTGTACATCTTTATATGCAGGTAAACAAAATGTAAAAGTGCTTTTTAAAGACTGTTATCCAGTGTATCGAAAGGAGTAGCAGGCACTTAAGTCCATCCCCATGTTGTAGGTGTATGACAGTGTTGTTTTGGGTAAATCCCAGGTTGTTCGTTCCTCCGATGGATAGACGTAGACAAACATCCACACATATTCCCAACAAACACTAGCCCAGGATATCCAGGTAGACAGGTGTGGCTTTGCCCAAGGCATAAAGAATTTTCTGGATGTCTTTGATGTTCAACCTCTGCTGTGGTTCCCTCTGCCAGCATCCCAGCATAATGTCGTACACTTCCTTGGGACAAACCCGTGGCCTCTCCAGCACACGTCCTTGTGTGATGCATTCGATTACCTGCAAAGACATGGAGGGCGGAGAATGGAATTACTTGACAAATATTCTATTGCAGGGGTCCTCAACCTTTTCCAGGCCAAGGACTCCTGTTACATACTTTATAAACTTGAGCATTGCATTTTAAGCCTGGCCTGTTTTTGGATATTTTAATAAAAAAATCTTACATATTGTGGCTTTAAGGGTAAATTTAGGGTAAGAGTATGGGTGGGTAGGTTTAGGGTAGGGGTAGTTATGGACATTAAAAAAGCCTCAAACCACATGAATAAAATGCTGGTAGCACAATCTGATGGGTAGCATTTTTCGCTATTGATTTGTGCTACCTATCTTTTTAATGGGAGGTAGCACAATCTGAGCGGGTAGCACAATATATTTTATATGAGTCACATTTAAGAACATGTCTCTGAAATGGTTTTCAAAACTGTCCTGGAGCAGCCCAGCACTGTCTCCCTCATCTAACACACTCGATTCAACTCATCAGCTCATTAGAAGAGACTGAAATGGGTCCGACCTGAAGTGGGTCAGAAAAGGTAAAGAGAGTTGAGAGAAAATACAATGTGTGTCAGATCTGCGTCACATTCAACAGCTGCAGCTCTTGCAATAGCAGGCAAATACGCTAATAACCAGCTGCTGTGATGTCTGTTCATCAAGAACAAAAGAAAAAAATAGGAAATCAATAACTTTTATAGCTTTAAGGATTCATCTGTATTTAGTCTAGAATTTAGTGTTTGATAACTTTATTAAGTTTCTGTATATTTCTGCTGAGGGGCACAGGTAGCTAAATATGACATTTATTATAATGGGTTTATGTGAAGATTGTTTTAAGTTCACTTAAATTAGAAATTATTTTTAAAGTCTAATAAATGTTAAAATTGATAGCTCTTAATTATAATGTAATGTTAAATGGCAATAGTCAATGGTTAAATATTAGGGGGAATTTTTTTTATAGAGAAATCAGTATTAATTGGTATCAGTGATACTGGCCTGGTCATAAAAAAAAGATGCCATTAAACAAATATAAGAATATACTGTCTTCATGTTGTTTGTACATTAATTTGAAGATTGAATGTGAAATTATTGCAATATAAAAGTATATTTAAAAACTTTATTGTTAAGTGG
>NW_015652173.1:1123567-1126818 GCF_001515625.1 Sinocyclocheilus rhinocerous
TTTTTAAACAATTTTTTGCCATTTCAGAAATAGCTAGTTACAAGTACAAAAGAAATAGCAAGCAACACTGAATTTTAAAGTAAAAAGACTGAAATAGCAATTTTCTTATAAAACATAATCAGATAACCTTTATTTTATTTTTACAATGTACTAAACGTTTCGGGTCAGTAAGTCATTCAGTTCTATTCTATTTAGCAAAGAATCCTTAAAAAAAGCGGTTTCCACAAATATAGTAAGCAGCAATATTAAGCAACTGTTTTTTAAACAATAATAATAACAAAAATGTTTCTTGAGCACCAAATCAGCATATTAGAATATTTTAGAATATATTACATGACATGTAACACTAAAGGCTGAAGTAATGGCTGCTGACAATTCATATTTGCAATAACTGAAATAAATCACATTTCATAATATTATAAAATAGAAAACAGTTATTTAAAAAATGTACAGTACATTTCAAAATTCTACTGTTTTTAATAAAAGTTGAGAATAAAATACTTCTTTAAAAAAAAAAAAAAAAAAAAAGGGGTCTGAATACTTTCCGTACCCACTGTATATATATATATATATATATATATGTACAATATCTATTAAAAGTTTTTTTTTGTTGTTGTTGATTTTTAGAGTGTAGTTTCCATAACAGCAATCTCTGATTGGTGGACTATGGATAAATGGTACTGCAATTCTTCACTGAGATTTCGGATTTTTTTAATCATATTGAAATCACAAGAACAAAGTCATGTAAAGTGCTTTTAAAAATCAGAGCTTCATTTCTCAATTCTATTTACACTCTATTATAATTTTTTTTACTTTAAATATCTGATGTAGCTTTGCTCTGATTTGTAACACGAGTTTTCTTGTATTTTATGCTGCAGTCAGATGCTGTGAGAGGACTTGTTGACAGTCTGAAGCAGAGGTGGGTAGTAACGAGTTACATTTACTTCGTTACATTTACTTGAGAACATTTTTGGGGTAACTAATACTTTTAGAGTATATTTAAAGATGGGTACTTTTACTCTTATTCAAGTACATTTTTGTTAAAAAACGGTACTTTTACTTCGCTACTGTGGGCGACGCTCCTCTCGTTACTTTATCTTAATGCAATACAAGTTTAAAATGCTTCAATTTATTCCAAATGATTCATTCTTTTGAGTCAATTCTGTTTTGAGTTGTAACAGAAAGTTTAAGAACATCAAGAGCATTGAAGACGTGGCTTTGGATCTACAGTCAATTGAAAGCAAATCTGCAAAGGCTGTTGTTTGCTAGCTATGAAGATCTTTATTAGATGAACACCACGTGTGCTATCTACGGTTCCACAGGTATAGATAGGCTACATTCGATTACAGTACAGGATACCACTATGACATTACCAGTTTGTTGTACAGGTACCTTATACATTAAATACAATGTATAATTTATACATTAAATTACATGAAATGAACACCCGCCAAACCCGCGTTAGCTGCTCAGCGGCGCGCAACCTAGACACAATTAATATTGATATTTTCACAATATTTACGCTTGCAGAAATATACATTTGTTTACATTTTGCAGAACAGATGAAAGAAGATCCGTCAATGTGCATTTGTTTCATTATGTTTAGTTTTCACTCTTCTCCGTGTCAGAGGTTATATATAAAACATAATTAATATACTTTAAAATATAATTTAATTCAGTGATGCAAATCAGAATTTTCATCAGCTGTTACTCTAGTTTTCAGAGTCGTATGATCCTTCAGAAATCATTCTAATATATTGATTTATTACAAGTGTTGGAAACAGTTTTGCTGCTTAATATTTTTTGGAACCTGTGACATTTTGTTCAGGATTCTTTGATGAATAGAAAGCTAAAAAGAACAGCATTGATAATAAATCAACATATTGGAATGATTTCTGAAGGATTATGTGACACTGAAGACTGGCGTAAAGGCTGATGAAAATTCTGATTTGCATCACTGAAATAAATTACATTAAAAAAACATTAAAAATCTTTTGAATGGCAGTGTGTGTGTATATATATATATATATATATATGTATGTATATACATTACATACATTTTATCTATATATCGAAATAAAAATAGACAATAGATATACAGTCTATGATCCAAAGTAACTAGTAACTAACTACTTGAGTAGTTTTTTTTTTATCCGATACTTTTTACTCTTACTCAAGTTACTATACAGACTATTACTTTTACTTTTATTTGAGTAAATATTTCTATAAGCACTTTTACTTTTACTTGAGTACAGTTTTTGGGTACTCTACCCACCTCTGGTCTGAAGAACTGTCTGATGTGTTTCTTTTGTACAGCAGACTTATTCTCACATTTACCAGTTTCCTGTTTCTGTAGAGAAACCATCTACGGCCTGTATGTTATGATACGCAAAATGGGACCATCTCATGAAACTCAAGACATTTGCCTCTGTGGATGGCTTCGTATCGACTTTTAGAAGAGACAGATGATTGTGCGTGGCCCGCGCTGACTCCAGCTAGTGGCTGTCTGTGTTCTATCGACTGAAAGTTTGATTTAGTTTCTTCCACTGGCAGAAATGACAACATACGTTCTAATGCAATACAGTAGCCACCGTCCCTCTGGCAACAGAATATGAAGCAGTGCATGTGATTGGTATTCAAGCCCCTTCAGTGCATAATACAAAAACACACATCTTTCTTGCATAAATCGCACAGCACCTATAGATTATGGTTCACTGAGTTTATATTGATAATCTCTGTGTGAAGTAGTGCTCAAACCAGCTGCGACTTGAAGCTTCGAGAGAAGCGCTGTGGCTTTTTTCACTTTTCACAGCTTGGGAATCTGAAGTGGGGAATGAAGTATTTTTGGCAGATCCAGCTGTGTTTGGTCAGCAGAGAAAAACAGAACACACTTTCTCACATAGACTCTCTGCTTTATATTACTGGTGACTGTTCTCTTCTGATTCCTGTTTATAACTGTGAATCTCATGAAAATATATATTATTTATATTATTAGGGCTGTCAACTTGATTAATCGTGATTAATTGCATCCAAAATAAAAGCTTGTGTTTACATAATATATATATATATATATATATATATATATATGTGTGTGTGCATTTTATTTGTTTTTTGTTGATATTTAAATATAAAACTTGGTGTGTGTCGGTACTTTTTTAACATCTCCAGCACATTTTAACAATACCGTGATACTACTGATAACCGTGATAATTTTGGTCACTATAATCGTGATAAGAAATTTTCATACCGTT
>NW_015652173.1:1127247-1138419 GCF_001515625.1 Sinocyclocheilus rhinocerous
TATATATATATATATATATATATATGTGTGTGTGTGTGTGTGTGTGTGTGTGTGTGTGTATATAAATACATGTAAATAAATGTTCTTAAGAAACATGTAATATATTTTTACATTTATTTATAAATAAATCATATATAAATATGAATATTTATATAAATATACACATATATTATGTAAACATTTTTTTATTTTGGATGCGATTCATCGATTTGACAGCACTATTTATATAATATGTTACATATTTTAGCAACTTTTTACTAGTAACTATTATATAACTACTATATAATACAATTACTTGTAGGACTATTATGACTGTTTGCATTTTTTCTACTTATAATTGCCATCATTCACAATGTTGATTCTTATTAGATTAGCATTACTGTAATTCTATGATTTTGTATATAGAGTACATGAATATTTAAAAATTTAATTATTGTTTTCTTTCATTGTAATGTGTGTATATATCGTATATATCACTGTAATGTAGCTATATATACATTCATTTTCTAAAATATATTTTGTATAAAAAACTTTCATCTTTTTAGGTTTATTGTTAATTGTAATTTGTAATTGTAATTAATTGTATTTGTCCAACTCATAATTGCTTTTATTTCCAATGATGATTCTTATTAGATAATCATTACTGTAATTATATGATAATACAACTATATGGGCATTTAACAATGTAACCAGTATTATTTATCATTTTTATAATTTTCATTTTGCATTAAGAATTAATTTTTTTAATATTTGATATACACACACACACACACACTCGTGAACTTCCTGTACATGATGCTTTCTGGTGGCATCCAGCGAATGGGCAGCATTGTGTGTCCTCCCACCTGTCGGGGCACCAAATTTTGATGATCAAGGACTAGTCACCTTCACAAACTCACAAAAACTCAATATTAACAAAAGCAAGCCACACTCCATGTTAAAATAAGGAGTTAAAATCCTTATTATTTGTATGTACCTGTATTTGTGGAGAAAAGTTAAAAGTCGCCTAGAGGCATTTTAAAACATTTTTGTCCAAATTCCATTTGATTTCCTTGATTTTTTTCATAGCATTTACTAATTTATTAAGGCTCTGTCACACTAAGGACAATAACTATAGCAATAACTACAAAGTTTAAAAAAAATTGCTCTAATTCTATGAGAACAATAACCTCCACATCAAAACTATAATGATAACAACAGAGAAATTATATTATGGGAATTTTCTGAATGTTTTTTTTTTCAGCTGAAAAAAAAATTACAGTAAAATAATAAATAAATAAAAACTGACAACTAATCAAAATTATCTGACTTTAAAGAGCTTGAGCATTTAAGTCAAGACACCCAAGGTGAATAGGGGGAAAAAAAATCATAGCTTGATTGTAGTTGATTCTATAATAGTTTACATTAAGAACTGCAAACATTTTTTTTTATTCTACTGCCAGTTTCATTAAATATGTATATGTGCAAATAAGGCATTATCTATTTAAACATGCACTCATTTAAATACATTTCCAAAAAAAAAAAAAAAAGAACATTGGATAAGGTTTCAAAATTTCCTAATTTTTCCCCATATTAGGGTTTTTATAAAGATAATTTTAGATGTTTTACTACATAATGTAAATAATAACCAAATTACTAAATTTGGTTGCACTACATTACAGACTTACAGTGTACTTACCTATGAAAGTACTGGTAAAATAAGGTAACTACATTGGGGTACTAGGGTTAGGTTTAGGGGTAGTTTCAGGGTTAGTACCTAGTTATTACCTAGTTATTGTAATCACTATAATAAGTACATAGTATGTACATGAGTAACAGGACTGTAAAATAAAGTGCTACCCTAAATTCGATCATTGTAGTTATCTGTATAGTTCTTGTTTTTGGTGTGAAAGGGCCTTTAATCCTAATTTCTGCTTTTTAGAAGCTGGTAAATAGATCAACCCCTTTTGCTATAAAAAATAACCAATGTGATTTACAAGATTTGTCAAGCCTGGAACCATAAAACTGAGAAACCAGGAAAGACGGAGAAAGGTAAAACAAATATATCCATTAAAGGTTTTTGACAGCTCCAAATCATCAAAAGCCATAAATAAAGTCTCCCTCCAGGCCTTCCCCATGTTAAGCGAGATATTAATTGATTAAAACAACGAGACATTAATCATCTCTGCCCTGCGCCGGCACCGGACTGGATTGGTTTAGAATCCATTTCCTCTTCGTGTCTGTTGGGTTGGTGTTAATTACAGCCGTGCCAGGACAACTGAGAGTGACGTTTCAATGGCGGCCGCGTGGTTATTGCGGCTTTCAACTCGTAAGTGGTGACTGCGTATTAATTACAAGGCTCATTAGTGGTTTGCTCACATGGGGGTAATGCTATCGACTGCGCGCAGGAATACAAAGCAGCCTGCGGCGTACTGTACATCCTCAGAATGCCTGTTTGTGCTTTATAGTATGCGTATTACGCTTTTATTTTTACCAGAAATTAATTTAGGTAGAAAATAGTAAGAAGAAAAACAACTCTTAATGAGATTATGGTAAAATGTTTATTGGCTCACGTCCCACAATGCTTTGGCAAGAGTGTATCCTTGGCAACAGGACGTGTCTCTAAGCACAGAGCACAATGACAACAATTTAAGAATTAGGAAAATGTGACTGTTTTCGATGTTTGACGATGAATAAATCACCGTTTATCAAATAAGCAACAAAAAATAACTCTGGTTGTGCATCCACACTCATTTAAATGTGCAAAATGCAAACTACTCGTAATAATGAGTGCAAAAATATGAACGTCACGATTAGGAAACTGTATAGAGGCATTGAGATGTACTGTAATTAAAGGTCTGGGAAGTTTTTTTTTTCCCCCGCCGTAATGTCTTTAATGTAGGGAACGATAATGCTGTGTATGTTAATCAGCTACGCTTCTGTGATTCTCATTCGCAGCCAGTTCCTCACAGAGGAGGAAGCTGTCCCACAGGCTCCAGTGATGTGTGGCAAATATCCCTCCCCTCGCTGGCTCGCTCTTTCCCTCCCGCCTCTGCCCTTTAGGAGGTGTAAGCAATATGCCAGTCCTGCTGCGGTCAAACAACATTCCTCTTGTTCCGTGAGATGGAGTACAGGGTACTACTGGGCCGCTGCTAGCGCTCCCCATGCGTGGGCAGGAACTGCTCCCTATGGCCATACTGAGCTCCTCGCCTGGCTAACTCGGCCCACTTTAGCGTTAGCGCACAACATCCTTGCCAAGAAAAGTCAGCCAGGGATGAAGGTAATGAAGGTATGATCACCGGTAATAGACAAAGATAGAGAGGAGAGAGACAGAATAATGTTTGGAGAGCTTGAAACAGTCAAACAAGATGCTAACATACGTTAGTTGCAATGCTAGTAACAAGCTGCTGATGTGTAAGATCCTTTCCCCCCACAGTCTGATGATAAAAAATAGCTTATTATTAATGAAAACATGCTACTGTAATGTCTTTTAAATTACATGTCAGAGAATTAAAAGTGTCAAATGAAACAATTATCTTTATTTGTGTTTTCAATTAGGCTTTGATTAGAAAGCTAAGAGCTTAGTTTATTAGCTTAGCGTAGCGCTAACTGTTTAAGACTGGTTAACTGGCTCTTTTGATTAGCTAGAACAATATATCACAATAACAGGCTACTTTTTTCAGTCAGGCATTGAGGGGAATAAGACACTGCATACTACTTGCATACAAACAATAAAAGAAAAACTATGAGGTGAGTCACAACATTACAAAGTTTAATTTGAAGCAAAAACATCTGAAATACAGACAAAAAGTCGGAAGACTGTATACTGTGTTAATAGCTATAATGAGGGAAAGAACTACAATTCCATGAAGTATTGCGAATGACAATAAAAAAAAAACTAAAAAAAAACGATGTACTAATTTAAACCACCGATTAAAAGATGTTAATTAGAGATATAAGACATGTTGGTCACACTTTATTTTAAGGTCAAATTCTTGCCATTAACAAACTTTTGCCTCAATAAACTAATTTGCTGCTAGTTTACATTTACATTCAGTCATTTAGCAGACTAGTAATAGTTAGTAAGGTAGTTGTTAAGTTTAGATATTGGGTAGGAATTATGATGTAGAATGTGGTCATGCAAAATATGTGCTTTATAAGTACTAATAAACAGCCAATAAGTTATTAAACGACAATTTCAGTTTATTTAAAAAAATATAACAAGCTCACAGCAGGTTTGTCTATAAAGGTTTATAAGTTTTCACATAAGTTACATGGGACTTTCAGAACCCAACTGCTGCACTCTTTTTTCTTTTTTCTGCCGTTCATACCATTCTAGTGTAGTATGCTATTATTTAATTTAGCCATGGCTAATGTCCACATACACTCCTATATTTTAAAACCAAACGAAATAGGCTGTTTGTTATGAAATACTAGCCTTACACTTACTAACTCTATACAGCCTACTTTTTCTTAGTTAATTTTAAATTATTCAACGTTAAACAGTAGTATGCTTCATTACGTGTCACATTACATTACATGTGAGTGGCATCTAGTTTTAAAATTGGAAATTGAAAGTGTTGTTTGCCATTTTTAATTCAGTTTACATAGATTGCGTTTTTAATCCCAGTTCATTCATCACACAGGTTGATTGGAGTGCACTGTACAGTGTGCTCTGCATACTGCAGTGTATCCATACAGAAAAGTGCACTGAGTAGGCAGTAGGCAGAGTAGGTATGCTATACGACAGAAATAGTAATAGTAGTATGTTAGTATGCTAATCTAAACACAGACATATTCAGTGTTTTTGTTTAGTGAATATGTTCGTGCTCGAGTGTTTGGGAAATTGAATCGATTGCCATGATTGAACTTCTATTCATCTGAATAGCTTCTCCCGGATTGCTTCCCACCATCTTTTCCGAGGTGGAACGACGAGACTGCAGATGCATGTAAATCAGTCTGCGGGGCTTCGTTGAGATCGGAATGAGAACTGGCAGGGTGGTGACAAAAAGGCCAACGCAATCTGAAAGGGCACCGATGAAAGGCAACACAATTAGCAACTGGAGGAGGGAAGAATCGGAGACGAGGAGGATGGGAATCACATAGCGGTAATTAATGCATATTAAAATCAATAGCATGTTTGTTTCAATGAACAGCTGACGAGTGATGATGTCATTAAACGAGTGCTCGTCAGAAGTTAAAGAGCGTTGAGGATTAAGACGTGGTTGGAATTTCGAGCAGTTTTTGAGCAGGTTTCATTAATAGATAAATATATACTTTATTACTTGTTTCAATTAATGGAGTATTCAAGTCCTTCAACCTCATAGGAGAACCTGCTAGCTCTAGACATTTGAATGGATTTGAAGCAAGGTAGCTCAACTTTGCTCTGCCAGGTCTTGCTGGCAGGGAATTGAGGTGTTTGGTTCCTACATCATGGCCTTCAGCACAAATTTACTCTGACAAAGAAAACCTGAGCGACTCCAAATCGACCGTAGCTTCTCCACCTTCTGCAAGTGAGATTATATGCCACAATCATTACATGGATGAGGAAGCAAGGCTGTTGATGAATACTGACTCTGGGCTAACCGACTGCGTTCATTCCCAGGAGACCACCTTGTAGAGGTTCTTTCTGGAGAATGAACACGTCAGAATGTCACCGGTGTCAGAGAAGATGTGCTTTTGGATGCCATTTTGGTTTATATCTGCTCGGAGATGTGAGGCATATGTGCCTATTACAGTTGTAAGCTAAGACAGACCTGCAGATCAGGTTTGCGTTCATGCAAAAATCACCAAATGGTGATAAAAGCTCTGTTTCTGAAACCTAGTGAGCTGCTTCCTACATAGACAGCAAACTAATAGCAGAGTCACTGATTTGAAATGCTCTACCTAGGCATATAAATAGCATTCTCAATGCTATTTCTGATAATGCTAGAAAATAATAAGAATTAAAAAAAGCAATAATATATCTCATGCTGCTCATCTTTATGCATCAATGCAAATTGCCTCAGCTGCATTTAGGTTTGCCTGTGCAAAACTGTAATGGTTTGGGTCACTTCCTGTTTGTTGGGAACGGTAAATTGATTGTCGTCTCTTTTGTTCTGCAGAGTGCAATCTGCCATTTCACAGTGCCATTAAAAGAAAGTAAGCCACAGAATATAGGAGCAGAGATGCAATGGTCTATTTGACATTTACTGTTAATGTAACATATTTCCTCTATTGCAATCAGAACTGATGCTCTGGGCACTGCAACAACCGGTGTCTGCTGAAGGATCTGCATTTAGAAATTTGTTTTTGAGGCATAAGTCTGTAAACAATTCTGCTTTTTGGTCATAAGGTTTTTTTTTTCGTCTCCCATATGCTTGCCATTTAAAAAAATGATATAATAAATATAAACACATATCATATAATATAGTAGGAACAGTATATAATAAAATAATAATAATAATAATCTCACAAAACATTAAAATAAAGCAATAAATAAACAAAACAGTCACAAAGTAATTTACAAAATAATAATATGTGTTATATTATTATTATTATTAAATAATAATACAAAATAATAAAAATACAATATAAAAAAATAAATAATACAATATAAAATATTATTGTATAAAATAATATCATTTTAATGCTCTGTAAAAAAAATAAATACAAACATTTTATTATTTGATGTGGCTTGTTTATGGCATTTGTCTCCCCAGTTCAAAGGTCCAGTACAAGCCACCGATAACATCTAAATACATGCTAATTGAGCCGTTTGCTTTATGTTTGGATCCTGAATTATTCCTTGACGTCTGAGAGTGAGAAAAATTCTTATTTAACTTCAGTGCCTTAAAAATGGGAGTCCCATTCAAAGCAGGGAGATGAACAATCATGTTCAAATCAACTTAATCTAGTTGAGCAACAGAGGAGCTCTGTAAATTCAGCGTCACCTCATTCATCCTCTTGTTGAGTGCTAAGTGAAGACATACATTTTAATTCATTTAGGGCCCTCAGCTTGCAAATTGAGCCCTCTGTCATCTAGGCCAAATCTACCGAGTGGCCTCTGTCTGCGTCAAGAAAAGACAAGATTCTGATTGAGGATCTTCTGTAGAAGTGCAAATGGATCTGAAGCATATAATTGAGCCAACCAGCTTGAATGAATCAGAACTGTAGATAAAAGTATGAATTCACACTCAAACTTTTAAGGAATAGTTCATCGGGGGGGAAAAAATATAATCATTTAATTTAAATCTAATATGGTTGTGAATCCTCATGGATTTAAAATTTCTACAAAATTATTCTTGCAAACCAAGAATATGATAATTTGAGCTTTTAACATCTTAAATGTATTTTTTAAATACCCAATAAATGGTCACAGCTCATTAAATCTTGTATTCAGAGCTGTGTGTATATGATTTAGATGTTGGTCAAATGTTTAATGTGCTGTATTTGTTTGTATTTATGCTAGTATCTATAATACCCTGAAATTAACTTGAATTAGCAAATATGCTGATTTTTTTAACCTTGTTATTAATTAACACTTGGTATGACTAAGCTAATGATTGTAAAGAAACAATTTGATTAAGGTCTTTCAAAGCGCTAAAGCAGCTGCATATATCAATGTTAAACATTTTCAAAAGTCATTAAAATGAGCAATTATGCATGCAATTATGGATCCACAGTTGGCAAAGGGTTAATTTGGGTTTTGTGGAAACACCACCATTCAAAAGGTTAGAATGCTGTTCTATTTTAATATATTTTAACATATAATTGTATGTGATGGCAAAGTTGCATTTTCAGCATCATTACTCCAGTCTTCAGTGTCACATGATCCTTCAGAAATCTTTCTAATATTTAATGTCCAATCATTATCTATTGTTATCTATGCTCAATTATTAATAATGCTTTTTATTTTTGACAGGGTTTTTTTCTGCTTAATACTTCTGTGGAAATGAGACATTTAATGTGTCCTTGCTGAATAATAGCATTCACTTCTCACCCCAAGTTTTGATCAATTTAATGTGTCCTTGCTGAATAAAAGTATTAATTTCTTACCCCAAACTATTCAATGGATTAATGTCCAATCATTATCTATTGTTATCGATGCTCAATTATTAATAATGCTTTTTATTTTTGACAGGGTTTTTTTCTGCTTAATACTTTTGTGGAAATGAGACATTTAATGTGTCCTTGCTGAATAATAGCATTCACTTCTCACCCCAAGTTTTGATCAATTTAATGTGTCCTTGCTGAATAAAAGTATTAATTTCTTACCCCAAACTATTCAATGGAACTGTATCATGGTTTCCAAAAATATATTCAGCAAAAACTTTTAATATTGATAATACTAAGATATGTAATATGATTCAGAAGGATCGTGTGAAACTGAAGACTGGAGTATGGCTGCCGAAAAATGTTGCATTGCCATCACAGGAATAAATTACATTTTAAAATACAATAAATGATAAAATAGCTATTTTAAATTGTAACAATATTCACAATATTACAGTGTTACTGCATTTTTTATTAAGTAAATGCAACCTTTATGAGATACTTTATATAGGAGACTCCTTTCAAAAAAACAAAAACAGCAATAACAATTAATTATTCCTACTAACTTAACTTTTGACTGGTAGTGTATTTCGCTCAAGCATTTACAAAAACAAAAGCGCTCTTACCCGGTAGTAGTCAGTGCTGTAGATGTCTCTTGACATTCCAAAGTCTCCGATTTTCACCAGCAGGCCGTTGCCCACCAGGCAGTTGCGTGTGGCCAGGTCACGATGCACAAAGTGCTGAGACGCCAGGTAGACTATCCCTGATGCGATCTGACTGGCTATGTGCAGCATCTGAGACAAACCCAGTTCCCCACTGGTCTGCAGCGGCTGTCCGTCAACCAGGATCATTGCATCTGGACCATGAGCTCTGTGAGTATAAAATAATGCCACTTCAGTCCCCTAACGTATTTGGATGCTTACAACACACTTTAAAATGATTGCATTAGATAAGAATGAAATCAGAAAACTTTAATGAATACTTAACAAAACAAATCAATATGAAATTAGAAATGAGCTAATGCTGCCATTTACGTATGTCAGTGCAATGTTGATTAAAGTTACCAATAGATAAATTTTTTCTTCAAAGGAAACGTATACTGTATGATTCAATTTGCATCCCTGCCAGTTCCTCTGCCCTTTCACGAATGTATCGCCTTATAGTGTCTTTACGTATGAAGCAGTTTTGACAAAACCTGTTATCCCCCCATAATCCTGCTGGCTGGAAAGAGAAAGCAATTTCTGCTCTTTCGACAGGGCTCTGTCAGGAACCATGTACACCTTTGTATCCACTTCCTATTGCTTGTTCAATACCTCTGTGGAAGGTTGTAACCTATCAATCGCAGTCAGAACGAACCTGCTGACATCACAACGCTCAACAAGAAAACGTATGCAACATTCTAATGCAGGGCTGGCCAACCATTCCAAAAAAAAAAACTACAAGTACCCATAAAAGATATTGAAATGTCCAACATTTTTGTGAGTAATTATGAGCAATATATACATTTATGCTCATATGTTTACATACTTCAGGTAGAATATGCAAAATGCTAATAATTTCAACAAAATAAGAAGGATCATGAAAATTGCAGGAGTATGTAAACTTATGAGCAAAAAATGTAGCTAAATATATGCCATAAAATGTATAGAATTATTGGGAAAATGTGAAATTTATTAATTAAAAAGTATTCTTTTATTATTTTACAAACTTAACACTGCATATTTTAACAAACTTTTGAATAATTATGTTATACACATATATATGTGTGTGTGTGTGTGTGTGTTTTAGATATACTTTTAAGAAATTTTCATGCAGTAAGACGTTATACATCTAAAACTACCTAACTAACCAACCAACCAACCAACTAATTAACTCACTTTTTTTTTGTGTGTGTAAAATAAAAATGCTTTAATACATTCCTAAAATATTGAGGATGATGATGATAAAATAATAATGGTTCATGGACATGTTAAGCATCAACTACCCATATAACATTTGTTATATTTTGTTTCATTTAGATTATTTAATTAAAAAATGTATATATTTTAAAATTAATTGGGCATTTCTGTCATAATCATAATTAAGGGTTGCAAAGGGGAGGGGTTGCAAATAGTTTTTAATGTTTCCGTAAATTTACTGGAATTTTTCCACCCCTTTGCAGCCCTAACAATTCCAATTCTGTTTGCAGCCCCACTACAATTCCATCATGAACCTCTGGTTGAGAAATTCTCAGAAAATTCCCAGATCATCATATTGGAATTCAATGGTTCCAGAATTAAGTTCTACTTGGTCTGTGACCTCAATCAATTATAACCAATTCCCTTCATATCTCCGATCATTACACAAGCAAAGCACAAATATTACTGCATTATAACAGCCACAAACCTGAGGAACTTGTTGAGGTCTCCGTGTTTCATGTACTCAAAGACCATGATAAGCGGATCTCCATCTACACAGACGCCGTAGAACTTCACTATGTGCTCGTGCTGAAGGTTGGTCAGCAGCTCGGCCTCCCGCTGGAAGTCTTTCCTCGCTGCAAGGGTGGGATCCTTCAGGGTCTGCGCAGACACATAAGACGGCCAGTTTATTGTCTAATAACCACAAAAACACCCAGAAACTAAAGCATTGTGGGTAAAACCAAAGATATCGTGGGGGAAAGTTAAATTAAAATCTGTATTTCAAAACAAATCATTTATATGATTGGATATATTGTGTATATCTAGGAATTAAATGTGCCTTTGCTATTGTTTTTTTGATACTCACAGCACAAGTAAATTAATTAAGGGAGCTTAAATGAGTCAGTCTGTAATAAATAATTCAAGTGAATAATTAATCAGGTTAATAAGACTAACTGCTCCAACTAATCTGGATCTAAACGGTTCCATCTTTAATGGTTTATGAATCCCGAACGATATACAATATGCCACAAACCAATGGAGCATGCAGAGCTATTTTTGACAATATATTTAAATGCATAATCAAAATGTAAAAGAGTAAAAAAAAAAAAAAAACCTTTTTGCACAGATGTTGTAGTGCTTCAAATCATTCAGTTAGCAAATATATATAACTATATATAACTATATATATATATATATAACTATATATATATATTATAAACTTATATAACTATATATATACTGTTAAACTCAATAAACTCAA
>NW_015652173.1:1139284-1141084 GCF_001515625.1 Sinocyclocheilus rhinocerous
ACTATATATATATATATATATAACAGATTTAAGCAGGATTTACTAATATTTAATCATTTTCATATTTAATATGTATATGTATAATATTATTTCCTAATTATTAATATCATGTGTAATATAAATAATAAAATTGATTTTTTTTTTCCTCATGTAAAAAAAAAATAATGCATACATACATAGATAATAATTTTTTTTATTATAATTCATTTTTTTCACAACAAAATATAAATGTCCGCATCTGTGAAACCTTAAAACGTTGACATAGATTTGAATTCATCATCAAAACATAGATAAGTTAATGCAATTACTGCACAAATATTGTAGATATCCAAAGTGCTTTCAATTATTCATGTAACATATTCTTTCATAACAGTTCGTATATTTTTCAGAATTTTAAATGCACATATTTATGGACTAAACCTTGGGGCGCCAAGGAAGATGCACAAATGACCAGCATGGCGTCTCTGGTTTGCTCGTGCCTGTCTTTGTCTTTTCTGAAAGATTAAATAGTTGCCTGTACACCTCCATCTTTTTGTCATCTTATATCCCGTCATTCACAGAAAAATACCCCCCTTTGTGGCCTTGGCCGTGATATGTCAATTGGTTTCCCAGTGCCTCTCGCAGCCAGACTTGCATCGTGGTGTGTTTGTGAGGAATCACTCCTTCAATTATGTTATAATTGCGTTTCGCCCTGAGAGCTCGCAGTTTAATTTTAATTAGAGCTACCGTGGGTTAATCCATAACAGGAATTGCAAAGAGGTTCATGCGTTGGAGATGGACGAGGGAACCAATTCGCAGATGGCGAGGTATCTATCCCTATCCATGATGCTTTATTACCCCTGTGTTGCGAAATTGGCCACCTGTACAGGCTGGAGAGAGCAGAGGGGACGAATCCAGCACCACCTGGGGGGCCTGTCACTCGTAATAAGGGTCTGGAGGTCTTGGGCATCAGGTGGAGATGGGGGAGAGCAAAGGTACGAGAGAGACACTGGCAGCTCTTTGGCCAAAATACAAGGTAAAACTTGACCTCTCTGAATTTGAGCTGGACGGCTTTCAAACAACAGCTGCTGTGATGGAGCTCCATGAAGCCGACAAAGCCAAGCAGCTTCCAAGAGGAACGTTTTATTGCTCAGAGGTTGCTCTTTCAAAGCTGAGGAGACACATTTAGGTTTCCTTTAAGTGTCAACTGTGCCTCAGACCAGATGTTGCTAGTACAGTTCCTTAGGTGAAATAAAAATAGATGAAAACGACACCATTGTTGAAAGGCAGTATAAGTATAGAGCTATGAAATTAAACGGATTGCAGCTCAAGCTCATTTCTCATTAGATTCCTCCAAGAACAGAACAGTTTGGTTTTAGAGAAACCTATTTTTAACCTCCAATCCTTTTTCTTAGGAGAAAAATCTGAGAAGCAGGACACTTGCTCTCTATGTAATATCATTGCTGTCTAAAAGAATATAAAAAAAACTGAGATATTAGAGAACTTATGATTTTCTTCCAATGGGTTGCGTTTATACCTCGCAATTCTGACGTTTTTCCCTGAATTCTGAGTTGACGTATCGCAATTCTGACTTTTTTCCCTGAATTCTGAGTTTACACCACACAATTCTGAAGTTTTTCCTTGAATTCTGAGTTTATGTGTCGCAATTCTGACTTTTTTCTCTGAATTCTGAGTTTATACCTCGCAATTTGCAATGTTTTTCCTTGAATTCTGAGTTTATACCTCGCAATTCTGACGTTTTTCCCTGAATTCTGAGTTTACACCACGCAATTCTGACGTTTTTCCCTGAATTCTGAGTTT
>NW_015652173.1:1144132-1150692 GCF_001515625.1 Sinocyclocheilus rhinocerous
CCTGAATTCTGAGTTCACACCTCACAATTCTGACCATTTTCCCTGCAGTTTGAGTTCACACCTCACAATTCGGACCATTTTACCTGAATTCTGAGTTCACACCTCACAATTCGGACCATTTTACCTGAATTCTGAGTTCACACCTCGCAATTCTGACTTTTTTCCCTGAATTCTAAGTTTACGTATCGCAATTCAGACTCTTTTTCCCTGAATTCTGAGTTTACACCTTGCAATTCTAACTTTTTTTCCCACTACGGAATAGAAAAAAAGGGAAGAAGATAAATTGCGACCTTATCCCTTATCCTGTGACCGAAACGGACTTCCATTAAAAACAGATTCACATTAAACAGTTTTAACAGGATTTACTAATATTTAATTATATTAGTATTTAAGTTTTATAATGTAATTTCTTAGTTAATATTTATTAATCATATAATTTATAACAAATAATATAATACAAAATTCTGTTAATTTTTTCCTTTTTTATATTCACAACAAAATAGTATATGTTTGACTTCATACTTCAACATGTCAGCATCTGTCAAACCTTGAAACCTTGACATTTCTAAACTGACAGACAAACTGACACACTCATAGATCATCAGCATTGATCTAGAGCACGGGTTCTCAAACCTCTCCATGAAGTACCCCCAGCACTGCACGTTTTGTATGTCTCCCTATATCCGACACACCCACTTCAGGTCTTGCAGTCTCCACTAACGAGCTGATGAGTTGAATCAGGTGTGATAGATGAGGGGGACATACAAAATGTGCAGGGCTGGGGGTACTCCAGGACAGGTTTGAGAACCACTGATCTAGAGACTGTCTTCAATAGAGCACCTCACGCTCACTGGACGCTGAGTTCCTTGACCTTGGTGAACAATCCCATGTGGTAAACCATGTTAAAGCATTATCCAGGAACCGTCTGCCCACAGCGGTAACTCATTCCTCTCTGTCTATGTCATGAAGACTAAACCACAGCACTGCAATATCTTAATACCCTCCCAAACCTTATATCAATGCCAAATATTAAACGCTACTGTAGCTGATCTCTCCTCGGAGCACAGCAGAGCTCTTTCCATCATTGATCTTAGTCAACAAATCCTCCACCAACACGACGTCTAGCGATCATTCCCCGAAAGAAAGCCCTCTCCGGCGGGCACAGGGGGATCAACTTTATATGTCATTTGAGGGGGGCTGGAAAAAGGGGCTTGACCTTTGGAATGAATCCTGTGTAACTGGAGAGCGCCACGGCCCTGCTGGAATGGAGGGATCATCTCTTACCTTGACAGCCACCAGCATCTTGTCCTTAGTGGGGCTTAGGTTGTAGCACTCTGCCAGGAACACCTTCCCAAAAGCCCCTTCGCCCAGTTCCCTCTTGAGCACGATGTCTCTGCGCTTAATGTGCTGTACATCTGGAGGGGGAGAGAGAGAGAGAGAGAGAGAGAGAGAGATTGATTGAGCGGATTGTGTGACAGTCTTTCTGCAGGCGGTGCAGCAAAACAGAGATTGAGGAACGTGTGAATTTCATGAGTCGGATTGCTGTCACTCAGGCTGATCAGGTAAGTTGAAGTAACATGGCACCAAAAACTGACTCGTATGAGATATAGAGTGAAAGAAAAATGAATGAAAATAAACCAAAAGAAACTTCAAAACAATATGAAATCAAAATTGAACCTATTTACAGGTATCATTGTCCATGATTCATATAATAATAATAATAATAATAATACTACTACTGCTAATAATAATAATAATATTAATAACTGTATTATTATTATTATTGTTATTATTATTATTAATAATAATAATAATAATCTTTTCACACAGAAATTTGCCAGAGTGATACATTTGTAAGAATATTTTAATAACAATATTAAACCAAATTATAACAACAATAAATTATTATTATTATTATTATTAATAACAACAGCAATACCAATAATAATACATTTTAATATTAAAGGGGTGGTTCATTGAAATTTCACTTTTTTAACGTTAGTTAATGTGTAATGTTGCTGTTTGAGCATAAACAATGTCTGCAAAGTTACGAAGCTGAAAGTTCAATGCAAACGGAGATATCGTCTTTTAAAATTCTGGCAGTTTAATGCCTACAAAAACGGCTGGTAGGGACTACAACAAGTTACTTCCTGGGTTCATGACCTAACAAACCCAGATAACCCCCACCCTCGGGAAAAGGCAGCAAAGGGGGCGCGGCCTGCGCTGCTTTAGAGAAGAGGAAGCGAAAACTAGAGGTGCACGTAAAAATCTATTCATATATGAATCGTGATTCTGACTTCTAACGATTCTAATGGATTCACAAGTTTCAAAATCAATGTTCTAAAGCAGCGGTTCTTAATACTGTTCCTTGCGTCCCCCTGCTCTGCATCTCTCTCTCTCTCTCTCTCTCATTCAGATCATCAGCTCAGTGAATACACTTATTTTCACATACTATAGCTATGAGAAGCGTTATACATGGACGCGCGTGCAGTTGCCGTACTGTATTAAAGCTTTAATCAGGATAAAAATGTATATTAAAAGCTAACATAAGCAGTAGCATTTACAAATAACAGCTAATTTATTAATATTCCAATCAAGTTAAAAAAAAAGTCCTTAATGTATCACATTTAAGGTAAATGTATCATGCAAACATTTCATTTTGTGTTTACATTATAAAAGGTAATTCAAGGTAACGTAACCTTAAAAACAATACACACTGAGGCAACCCTTTGATGTAATTTGTTTTCCATCATTCATGTACTTTCATCACTTTTATCCTAGATAGCTGCTGTGATCTCTGAATGCAGTTCATTTAACCCGGCTGCTCAAATGTACGCCTGTAGTGTACATTTACACAACACACACACATCTGCATCATTTTACATCAGAATCTGTGTGTGAGCGCCCATCGGGAGCTGCAGTATGAAACGATCTAAACACAGGAGATCAGGTGGATTTGCCTCTGATACAGAGATGAATGAAATCACACTTGGTCCACTGGACAGACTAATGGAGCAGCAACCAGTCTGCTGCCGGTTCAAGTCCCCGTTGAGCTTTACTGCCTTCTCTGCCCTTGAGAGAAGAATGTAACCTCAAACACCCTAATAAATACTGCCACGACAGGTGATAATCTGGAGATCATCATCTTCTGTCTGACTTTGATGTCCAGATAATTTCTGGATGTTATGAAGAAATTTGATCAATAGAACAACATACAGCGCGTCACCATGCAAAATTAACTTGTGAACTTGTGAATGAACTTGTTTTGTTTTTTAGTGTACTGTTAATGGTACGTTACGTTTATACGGTATATTTTGAACTCATACAGGGTATTAGCTGTTGCATGCAAACAATATCAGGAAGACAAACTTTTCAACAGTAACAATAACCACTTTAAACATGTTAAATACATAAATATATAAATTAAGACAGTCGCTTCATTCAGCAAGAATTAGAGCCTGACAATAACACAAAAGTAACTATTACCTTTACCAACAATAGGCCTCATTCATGAAACACAAGCAGAACAAAACGTTAAAATAACACATTCTTATGTAAATGGCCGTACAGAATTGAATGTCAACAAAATGTAAGAATATCAATTCATACAGAAATTTGTTAGAATAATAAATTTGCATAAATGCTTTGCCAAATAATTCCAAATACATACATAAATAGTACAGTTTAAAATAATTAAGTTTATTATTTAGTTTATTTGTATGTAATACCATATTTTCAAGTAAAAATGCTCACATTTAGGAAGGTCAAAGTATTGTAAATTCATTTTGTGTTTCCATTATTATTATTATTATTATTATTATTATTATATTTTCATATTTATAGGAGGTGCTTGGGAAACTTGTTGGATGACAATAACAAACTATGCAATTTCATGTGGTATAATTAGTGGTGCAGTTCATTAAAACTTCAGTTTAATACATTTTATACCTGATTGCTTGATTAAAATATTATTTTACTTAGCAAATTCATTACGTCAACTATCCGCCATATACATTACCATTACTGTCCTGTATAGCTATTGCACATAACAGATACAATCATTTAATTACACCTTTCAATGTATTTATTATTACTTATTAATTTTATATTCTTCTTTTTATTATTATTATTAATTGAGTTTATTATATATGGAAATTACAAAAGCAATCTTAACTGCTTCTATAATGGTTTTTATTGTATATTTCAATCAAGTAAAAAAAAAAGTGTTCACATTAAGGTAAATGTAATTTAAAAGCTATTTCTCTGTGTTTACGTTATTCTTAATAAATAAAATGTTTGTAATTAATCATTATTTATCATTTATTTATTAAAATGTATTAATATTACTATAATAAATATTAAAATGGAATAATATTTTTAAGCCATAAAAACTGTAATTTTGTACGTTTTTTTTTGTTTGTTTGTTTTTTTACAAACAATGTACAAATAAATTATTTTTGGTAGTTTTTGAATAAGGGCCAATGCAATGCAATTTCCTACTTTTTAAGGAGGAACACATTGCGCATTCATTTGCAAGTAACCTTCCTATGTTGCACACAAGTCGATGACCCATCTTCAATACGAATAGAAACGTCAAACTGAGCAGATTTAACCACGGCTAGCGAAGTGCAACTCATAGTGATGTAAGGCAGCCTGAGCAGGTCTTTAATCTCTGTACCTTCCACCTGCTTCCATTCCCAGCTCTCAGTCTGCTGCGAGGCAGCGAGCTCCATATGGCCGACCACGACAGCATCTGTTATTTACTCCAAACAGGAGTTTTGGATAAGTCACCGTCCAACATCAACACTTACTGCCTGAAGTTACGAGTCATATGATTTTTCCCCAGCAGAAAGGCCAATTCTCCAAGGAAAAAAAACAAAACAAATATTGATGAATGGACAGCACTCAAGGATAGCTTTTTGTATTAGCTGGCAATCACCCCGTTCTTCGTCTAAACAGAGGCTCTAATCAGCAGAAACATATTAGGGACAATTTCATTTAGGGCTGCCGAGGCAATTGCACGTTGTGGCAGGCATCCAATGACGATGGTAAATATTTCAGCACACTCGATTGTACGAGTCTCCGTCGCAGAAGGTTTTTTCACAAAGGCACCGGTGGAGATTAAGACAAAGGATGGCGAACACATGCATTACTTCCAAACTAATTAAAAAGCATTTATTTAATCAGGACAGAAAAAGACGACGAAAGAGAGAGCTTGAGACAAAGATGGAGAGAGAGAAAGACCTTTTGTTTTCTCCATTTCCTATTCTCCATTTTCTAGTGAGTGATAGGTTCACAATTAGCAGGTGACGGGTGCGTTGGAAGCGCTTTCAGCTTGCGGTGCAATTAGGAAAGTTACAAATTGCGCGGGCTAATTGTCTTATTACGCCAACTGTTGTGTTGCGTTCACCTCACAGGTTGCGTTGTGAGAGAGCACTCAGGAGAAGAGGTTACCCGCGCTAGACATCGTCTGTCTAAACATAGCGAACAGCTGGGAATACAGGACATGGACTTCATCCTAATTAGGCCGTTTTTACCCCCACCGCTCTACCGCAGATGTTTACTCGGTCTCGCTGAAAATGACACAACGGACCAGACCGAAGCTGATTCGGGTTCAAATGCATGTAAATCGCTGCAAGAAAAAAAAAGAAAAAAAGAAAGAAAAAACAGGATTAGGCCGGACTTTCCCCGCAGCAATTTACTTCCTCGCTTGAAAGCGACGCTAAATGAATCTGAAATAGCACCTGTTTCCAGTCAGCCACAAAGTCATTTCCTCCTGCGTGATGACTTAATGCACTTACGACTGTTTTGTAAATGACTCCTTTTAAAATGCTACAGTCTCTGAAGGCTGAGAAACAACGGAGTAAACAAAAGCCGGAAATGGAATATCTAACTGGAGCAGTGATGCTGAAAACTTTCAACTTTAGAGGAATAGTTCATCGAAAAATCCAAGACGTAGATGAGTTTGTTTCTTCATCAGAATAGATTTTCCCCTGTAGTGAATGAGAGTCCAAACAGCTGATAAAAACATCACAGTAATCGATACAAATCAAGAAACAAATCCATCAAGGCATTTCAACTTTAATCCACTGCTTCTTGCCAATATATGAGTCCATAACCCATAATAGCGCTTCATTCAGTGAAAAAGTTCATCCTCTGTTGTGCTCTCTCATTAAAATCCACCGAAATATTTGTTTAGAACTGATCTGGACCATTTCGCTTGTAAACGATGCGTGATCTGTGCACATTTCTCTCCTGATTCAGATGAGATGACTTTTTCACTGGAGAAAGCAGGATTATGGATAGAAGACATCTTAATGTTGGATTTGTTTATTACAAACATGCAGTTTTTTGCTTCACAAGATGTTAAATGATGGACTGGAGTTGGTGTGGATTATTGTGATGTTTTTATCAGCTGTTTGGACTCTCATTCTGATGGCACCCATTCACTGCAAGTGATGTAATGCTAAATTTCCACAAATCTGATGAGGAAACAAACTCATTTACATCTTGGATTGTCCAAGGGTAAGTATACATTTTCAGCAATTTTTCATTTTTGG
>NW_015652173.1:1150753-1161585 GCF_001515625.1 Sinocyclocheilus rhinocerous
TATATATATATATATATATATGAAGGGCCGTACAAGCCATAATTCATTCTGGCGCTCTCACACACTTACATTCCCTTTTCACATGCATATATTTCTACGTTCACACACTTACATTCTCCTTTCACATACATATATTTTTGCTCTCATAGTCACATATTTTAATGCACACATTCATACATTTTTGCTCTCATAGTCACATTTTTTAATGCACACATTCATATATTTACCTCTTATAGTCATATATTTTACACACACATTTATACATTTTGATATGCAAATGTATTCAAAGTATACATTTAATATTATAAAAAAATAAATGTAAGAAGAAAATGCATGTATGTCTAAAGAAAACATGTGCAGAGAAGATTATATGTATGTGTGAGAGAGTATAGTGGAAACGGAAGGAGTATGACGGAAACGGAAGGCAGGTTAGGCGCGTGATTGAGGGCGCGGGCGCAGCCTCAGCCGTGTTGCCAGATACACTTAATATAAGCGTCTATGGATTTGTTTTTTCCACTTATGTGACAATTTAGGAAGTGAATGCACCCATTCACTGCAAGTGATGTAATGCTAAATTTCCACAAATCTGATGAGGAAACAAACTCATTTACATCTTGGATTGTCCAAGGGTAAGTATACATTTTCAGCAATTTTTCATTTTTGGGTGAACTACTCCTTTAAGAATAATGTAGAAATTTCTTCAAGAATCACTGAATCAAATTCAAAATGAATCACGAGGCACCTAATAACCACATCCCTAATTCCTGCAGGACAGTTTCAGTTTAAGCTAACATTTTCAGTAAACATTGGCATCAGGTGAAATCTTATTGCTAACAGTCATTTTCTTCTCTTGACGGACTCTCATACATATCTGCGCTCTCACTTCCTGCTTGACAGGAAATGTACAACAGCTATTTGAGGTAGACATCACCATAAATCCAGCTTATTACAACATTAAGAATATATTGATTGATTGAATATGTTGTTTACAATTTCATGACAATTAAGCACATTTAAACAGTTCATTTTAGTTCAGTGTAATGCAAACTAGTTGTTTAAATAAAAATCGTAGTATACATTTCAATTGTAAAAATCTTTGTTATATTAGAATTTTTATTTCCTCAAATAGTAAAAATATACTTCAAGGAATATGACATTTATTTTATTTGTAATGTTATTAACACATTACATGGAGCTACTGAAAATTGAATGTGCTTTTAAAGAATATAAAAAATAAATAAATATGACATGCAAAACAATTATATTTTCTCATATACTATATATATATATATATATATATATATACAGTGCTCTCATAGTCACATTTTTTAATGCACACATTCATATATTTACCTCTTATAGTCATATATTTTACACACACATTTATACATTTTGATATGCAAATGTATTCAAAGTATACATTTAATATTATAAAAAAATAAATGTAAGAAGAAAATGCATGTATGTCTAAAGAAAACATGTGCAGAGAAGATTATATGTATGTGTGAGAGAGTATAGTGGAAACGGAAGGAGTATGACGGAAACGGAAGGCAGGTTAGGCGCGTGATTGAGGGCGCGGGCGCAGCCTCAGCCGTGTTGCCAGATACACTTAATATAAGCGTCTATGGATTTGTTTTTTCCACTTATGTGACAATTTAGGAAGTGAATAAAGTGGGAGGTGGCAGAATCAGGTTAGGGTCAGCGATATTTGTATATTATTTCCATTACTCATTGCGGTTTATTTCTTTTTAAATAGTTTTGTTTGTGTTTCGTAGCAATATCTGGCAACACTGCATCGCCAGCATTTAAACTGATGTACTGACACAAAGTTAAAATGACTTGCAACGGTCGCTTTGTCACGTCAAGTGTAGACTAGACTGTTGTGGCGCGGCACGACATGACAGCTGTCGCGTTCGGTGTAGACACTGTGTGACAGTAATCAAACACGGCCCATAAACAGCGCGGGAAGGTTATTCCTGACAGGACACCATTCGGTAACACAAACTTATAGTGATCATCATGATATTATCTGTAAGAAAGATGCACTGAAGTGCAGGGACGTGCATAGACATTTTGAGGGGCAGGGGCTCAAGTGGAAAAAAAGGGCACTTCTCATATTTATTTTAACTTTTTTTTTCTAATCAAAACTATATATTAGGGGTGTGCGATATTGACAAAAATATATACCTCAATATTTCCTGGGATTTTATTGGTAACGATAATTAGATGATATTTTGCTGTTTTGTGTGTTATTGTGCTGATATCTTAAGGACTGCCGTGGACAGCTGACTCACAGCTGTGATAGAAATTAATATTTTCCAATAAGTTTTGTGACGAGTGGGGGGGGGGCCGAGAGCCGTGGGAATGGAGCCGAGTCACATGACTTGACTCGAGTCTGACTCGAGTCGCAAATTTAAGGACTTGTGACTTGCTTGACTAAATAAAGAAAATGACTTGACTTGGACTTGAGATCCAGTGACTTGAGACTTGACTTGACCTTCATGACTCGGCAGGACTTGACTTTATAACAACTCTAATTATCATTATAAATCATTGCGACTTAATTTGGTAAACCAAACGCAAGCCACTGGACCAGCAGCAGAAGTGATCTGAGTCTGCGCAGTTCATGACACTGCATGAGCACAGGAACACAGCGAGCAAGAGAATCTCCCGAGGTGTTTGGATAAACACTTCAAAAATGTATGCATTTGCTGTATGCGTTTACAAAGCCAGGACGTCACCACTTCAAAAAGGAAAGGGTATGTAAGCTTGTTTGTTAGTTTAAAACAGCACTGGTCTTAAAATTCAGCTTAAGTCTGTCATTAAATTAAAGTGATTATAATTAATCTCGTGTTTGTAATTAACAACATCAAACTGTAAATTTGCTGGCGTTTGCCTCTCAAAACAGTGCTTTAGTGTCAAGTAGCCTATCCCTCTTTGTTAATCAATATATGGAATTGTACCACGGAAACCATAGTGCTTCATCGATTAGTGATGTTTCTCTTGCACCCAAAATCCAAGATATATTGTCAAAATGGCCCTAGTATGAGTTTTTATATTTATAACATACGATATTTAGTAATATTTTCAGCGCGGTTGCCAACAGTTACGTTTAGCCCACAGCTAAAGAGTTACGTGCATCTCTAAGCAACACACTGAATACTGAACGATTCCAGGGATTTGAACGAATCGCTTGAGTGATTCAGTGGCCCATTCTTGCTTGTACATGAACAAATCAACTGTTTTGAATTAATCAGTTCAATGAAAGCTTCTGTGATAAAGCAGTGATTTGCCACCACTTACTGGCGGCATTAATGTCATAGAGTAGGCCTATCATTTCATTTCATATTTCTATATTCCATTTTTTTATTAATATTTTAAGTTCCAACAGAACAAACAGAAAACAAAAACGAAACAAAACAAAAAGCTTAACAGACCTTAAATGCACAGCTGTCAATTTAGTTCTTATTAAGATAAAATCAAAGATAAGTTACAGCAATAGGCTTCTTGTTTTGAGCCATGACAATAGTTTTATCATGCAAAGTGAAAGAAACAGTCCAAATAGGGTGCCTATATCCAATGAAAATTTTCGGTCCATTTAATTTCAGATAAGGGGTGATTTGTAGTCAGCATATTATTTTAAATTGAATAGCATGTTTTGTTACACACTAAAATTCTTTAGCGTGCTTCCAGACTGAATCCCAGTCTTCGCTGGAGATAATTAAGGCAAAATCTTTTTCAAACATCTGTTAAATATTATCTGTGTCTCCTACGATGGTCAAACTCAATATAACATAAATATGAGATACATATTTTTATCTTGTATTTTTAGCAATATTTTCTCAATTACAGACTTATCATAAAGTAGCAATTTGTCTATATTCAAAATGTTATATTCAAAATTTTTTATTTAAAATGTATAATTAAGAAAGTTAATTTATGAGGAAAAATGAATAAGGTTGTGTGGAAAAAATATATTATTTCCTGTTTGATACTGTGGCTTGACTTGACTTGATCCTTAGCAGGACTCGACTTGACTTGCTTGATTTGTTTGTACTGTGACTTGAGACTTGCTTGAGACTTGATGGTAGTGACTTGAGACTTGCTTGAGACTTGATGGTAGTGACTTGAGACTTGCTTGAGACTTGAACGTGTGACTTGCCCCCACCTCTGAAAAGAATAGTTGCGCAAGCAGAGAAAATACTGTACTGTACTGAACAAATTCATTGTTCGGGATGCATGAAATACTGGAAGAAAACCATAAATATTGAATTGGGGTGGGGGTTATTATGAATGTATTTCTGACGAGAACTGTCTTCAGAAAAATTTTCATGGCATTTTCTTTTCCTCTTCTGTAAAATGCATACAGAATTATTAAAGGAATGTTGATAAGCGCAGCACTGTGTACAGCAATGGAAACGTGTTGCTGTTCTATAAGTGCCACCTGCTGTCAGAAAGTGAATTTGCCTTTTCATCATAATCAGAAAGAGCTTTATTGTCAAGTGTGTTTACACACACAAGGAATTCGTCTTGGTGTCAGGAGCTTCCAGTACAAAAAGTACAGACATGGTGCAGACATACACATAATTAAGGTAATAAAACACTAATAATAAAGAGTAATAGTCTGTCTGGTGTTTTTGTTTTGTGCAGTTGCTTCACATTGCAGATGTTTTTGTTAGTTTGACCAGTAACAGAGCAAAATAAACAATTAATACATATAAAATATATATATAAAATATACATATAAAAATAAATAAATAAATAAATAAATTGGCAACGAGTATGGGAATCGGCCCATTTTATTGTAAAAAAAATCGACAACTGTATATTCAATTATAGACAATTATTTTCCATTCCTTTTGAATTAAAAATAATTGTCTAACTGATTGACTGACTGATTAAAAACAAACAAACAAACACGAGATGAGGAGATATTGTTCGCCAATGTTTTACATCCCAATTAAAAATAACTCGTGCCTTGAGAGCTATACACACCCACGCTAAATAGAGCTCCGTGTGACAAGGCCACATGTGTTTGCAAAGATGTCCAAGCATTATTTTGTCACAGTCCCGATTAAATGAGCACATGTGCTATACAAGCGCCCTCAAGATACTATTAATAAAGCATTGGGGTATGCAGCCATTTGCAGGCAAGGTTAATGCAAGCCTGTCTTCTGCGGCGTCCCTGGTTGCATGTTTACATCCTTTGCTTACCATCGGGACCGGCTGCCAGAAACAGCCCCGCAAGGACTGTCGGAGGGGACCGTGGGACGAGTTCCTGTCTGTAAATGCACACACACACACACACACACACACACACACACACACTCTTCCTGTCTGTCAGAAGACAGTCTGCAGCACATAGACCCGCCCACTTGACGACCATGTGTCCTGCATACACACGACTGTGCCATTTCCTCACTTTCCTCCCACAAGAACACATAACAAAGCATCTCGCGCTCACGATTCAGGCCTGTTGAGAAACTAACGTCTTGAAGGACTCAATCCAGGCAGTTTTATGTAAGGCCCACTTTTTACTATTCCACAATCATGTCATTTTCCTCCTTTTTATCTCCTTAGTTCTACATTTCCCTCTGGTTGGGAAAAAGCATGCTTTAGAGCATCTAAAAAAGCAGATATGTGTAGGTGAGAAAATATGGCTCGTGGGGGACGGATACTGTTAAAACCCAGTCAGCAGCAGGTGAAATACATGCTCCGTGTGGTTATGCGCTGATGAGATATCACAGGTTTATTTAGCGTTCCTCGTGTGCATTGCTATGATGAATATCTTTGCCCTGGTCTTTCCTACAGAGGCATTGAAGATAGAGCCTGGTACGATAGATCTAAACACACTATTTCAAAGCCTACATGTGAGCTGAACAAAAACATGGCTGTAAGATGGATCACCGGCTTCTGCTGCTCTCATGAGGAGAACACACACACACACACACACACACACACACAAAGACGCAGGGAACATTTTACTTGAAGCTTGTATATCTGGTTTATAAAACATTCATAATTAAATGCATTATGTAATATCTTGTAATAGCTTGTTCTCAGCAATAATAGTAACTAATATAATAGCTTACATAATTATAGTTTTGACATAATATTTTATAATATTAAAATATTTTTGATGCCTTTATTACTATAAGTAATATTTTGATACATTATAAAAATATATTTCGTTTTCAAATAATTATTATTTCTATTAACACACACACACACACACACACACACAAATTATACAATAATAGAATATTATTACTCCAATAATAATAATAGTTATTATTATTAAATTATGAAGTTATTAATTACTATTAACTATTTATTATGATTTTAATAGTAATACTATTTCACACAATAATTTTTTAATTACAAAAATATATATAACTGTAAATATAAATATAAACATTTTAATTGTAAATGTTATATTTCTCTTTCTTTCTTTTAAAATACTGACACTTCTAAAACTTCTAAAAAGGGATCTCTATTTATCACTTAAAATAATATAATTAATATTACATTATTATTGTTATTAGTAAATAAATACATGCACATAAAAATTTTAAATATTTTGTATGAAATGATATTGTATTAAATATATTTTAGCATTTAAACAATATGATTAGTACATCACACCCATAAATTATTATGTAATTTTTATATTAATATTTATATTAATTATATTTATTATAATAATAATTACATATATTATTACTTATATATTCTAAAACAATTTTACTATATATTACATTTAGGAGAAAATCTGAATAGCTGGATAATGACGTTACTGAAAATAGAAATACTGAATATAAACCACTGCAACTGTCACTCAAGATGAATGTGTAAAAATATAATATATTTCAAGGATGGAAGGGGCGGCTGTAAAAAATAAAAGACTAAGCAATTCATGTCTGTGAATGATTCCTGAACGACAAAAACAGGGTAAGCAAACATGACAATCACATGAATAAGAAATGAAGCTTAACCGCGGGCACTGGCGTGTGAAAAAAGCTTGTTGATGTGTGTGTGTGTGTGTGTGTGTGTGTGTGTGTCTGTATGTAAAGGATGGGCTCAAGAATGAGATTTGAGCTTTGTGGTGATGCCGTACATATAGTAGGTGTAACATGAGCAATGACAGTCAATTTGCCACTATGAGTTAGTCATTCATGCACTACCAGACAGTGAGAGAATAACAGACCAGGCCAGGATGTTTATACACGAGTGTCTATTGGCACTATTGAATATGATGCAAAAAAGCTAAAGCATTCTGCAGCAGCGGTACTTGGCAGTCAATTGTGGCACAAGAGATGTCACTGAAATCGATGTAGATCGAAATAGGTTTTATGAAAATATCTCCAAGACAGAGTTGTAATCATCTGCCAGGGCTGTGACGCTTTTCAAGAGGAAATCAGGACGTTTATTGAAAGAAAGAAATTAAACGGTGCAATGCTTGCATCAGAAAACCGTTTTTAGCTCTTTAGTTTAGAAGTGTATACTGTTTGATTGACAATTTGAGAAAACCATACAACAGAAAATGGTTTTATTTATGTTTTCTCATGATCAGAAAAAACGATCAATATCCTGCCTGCGACACCAAGTTAGATACAAAGCTAGACTTAAACACTCTTGCATCACAGGAAAATGGAAAACGTCTCGGTTACGTATAGTAACCCTCGTTCCCTGATGGAGGGAACGGAGACGTTGTGTCGAGTGTACGATACTAAGGGAGCCCAAACAACTCTGACATCTTTGAGAAAAGGCCAATGAAATTGGTTGTGTAGAATTTGCATGGCTGGCCACGCCCCGGACATCTGGGTAAAAATAGGCCAGCATAGCATCTGCTCACTCGTTCTGTTCTGAGGAGTCGAGAAGCGTCTCAACCCACTCAGAGGCAATACGGAGGTGTGGCATGAAGGACACAACGTCTCCGTTCCCTCCATCAGGGAACGAGGGTTACCATACATAACCGAGACGTTCCCTTTCTGTCGTTCACTTTGACGTTGTGTCGAGTGTACGACACTAGGGGTCCATATACTAAATGCCACAACTGCCGAACTGTGTCACGAGTCCACGGGGGCACAGATGTTGACAAGCCAGTGTGTCACAACCAAATGCACCTCCCCCCTCCTCGTAACCTTCCAATGCCCAAGACTTAAGACCTCACTCTCCAACATCCGGGAGAGTCGCCATAGAGGCCGAGGTCCCCTCAGCTGGAGCCTTTTCCCATAATAATACTCACCATAATAAACAGCTGAAAAGTCTTGGTAGTAACATTGGGACAGTGACTATTTCCCCCAGGGAAATATCCTACCCTATGGGGAGGTAACATGTGAAGATCCCATTATGGACTTTCAGAGGAAGTACCACATAGGGAGGGTACTAAGGTGGGCTCCGCATAAGGGGAGATCTACCAAAACCCAGAACCTATCGACATAATGTCTGTCTAGGGGAACACTGAGCCTCAAGGTCAATACAGTGGAGAATACACACATGGGGCCTCAAGAGGAGCCGCCACATGTGGAGCACTAACCCAATACAAGAGTTCACTCGAGGGAACCTACTTCATAATGAGTTCTAAAAGCAAGTTCCTCCGTTGAACTTCGCTAAGTAAAGTGCTTATGTGATGGAAGGGTAGTCCAGAGTTCATGAAAGGAACCTGAGCTGGACTGAATAAGCGCATAACCACCCTAGGGGGGAACGGCGCTGGTAGCAAGCTCTACACCCTGCTAGTCTCCTGAGTCGAAGAACTGATGTTCAGGACTCTAGAAGAAACTGGTTCCATTCGCAGATTATAAAATCTAGCAAATGTATTAGGCATAGCCCAACCTGCAACCTGCCTCGCAAGCGGGGCACGAACCATCCACAAGCACTGCCTTAACATGAGCACGGCCCAAACACTGAATACAACGCTCGTGCAGGTCGTCTTTCGAGACGTGCCAACCGCAACCAGAAACACACGGACAGAAAGGCAAGATGTAACACACAATTCCACCCATGTAGCTCTCAGAGAAATTGTACTCTTTTTAGAGGAAATTTGCTCTTTTAGAGATCAACGTTGAAGCACCCAGGGGTACTCTCACAACACTTATCTGTGTATGAGTAGGGAGAGACCGCTGACCGTGCCTTAGATCCAATGACGAGGAATCAAGAGGTGAATGATCGCAACTTCTCAGTGAGAGACGCTGTATTCGGCTCAGAAAAACATAACGAGTGAGCAGATGCTATGCTGGCCAATTTATACCCGGATGTCCTGAGTCGAAGAACTGACGTTCAGGACTCTAGAAGAAACTGGTTCCATTCGCAGATTATAAAATCTAGCAAATGTATTAGGCATAGCCCAGGCCGAAAAATGGGCCTTCCACAATTTCGTCAGCTCCTTGTGCACTTCCAAGAAGAAAGGCACCGGGGGTTGAGCGCTCAGCACCCAGAAACCAATCATCCAGCAGCGAGCGCACAGGGCAGGGTGAGGGAGACCACTCCAGCCCGATGCTCTTGGCTGCCCGGGCAAGCATGCCTGCCATCACAGCGTCAGCCTCAGACTGAGGCTCAGCGCCCGTAGGTGCTTGCTCAGCCGAGTCATCTACTTCCGATGGCTCAAGCCCGCCCTCCGATGCTGCGATTGGACAGCTCGTCCTGCTCGCGACCCCCGAATGAGAGATTGAGTCTGCCCAGGGACGAGCTCTCAAACTCATCTGGAAACTCGACTGGTAAATATAAAGTAAGGGAAGAATTGGAAGCTCGCGGAGATTGCTCTGACGAAACTGATCCCACTTTCCCATGCTCTTCCGCAGCACACATCGCTGCGGCCTCGTACCCGGAGGTAGATCGACCAGAGCAGCAAGCAGCTGCGGTGACTGGGTCTTTTGACGAAGAACCCGAGCCGCGAGTGCAATGTGCCGATGGGAAGTGCCTCGCAAGCGGGGCACGAACCATCCACAAGTGCTGCCTCAGCGTGAGCACAGCCCAAACACTGAATACAATGCTCGTGCCGGTCGTCTTTCGAGACGTGCCAACTGCAACCAGAAACACACGGACGGAAAGGCATGATGTAACACACAATTCCACCTGTGTAGCTCTCAGAGAAATTGTACTCTTTTAGAGGAAATTTGCTCTTTTAGAGATCGCCGTTGAAGCACCCAGGGGTACTCTCACAACACTTATCTGTGTATGAGTAGGGAGAGACCGCTGACCATGCCTTAGATCCAATGACGAGGAATCAAGAGGTGAATGATCGCAACTTCTCAGTGAGAGACGCTGTATTCGGCTCAGAAAAACATAACGAGTGAGCAGATGCTATGCTGGCCAATTTATACCCGGATGTCCTGAGTCGAAGAACTGATGTTCAGGACTCTAGAAGAAACTGGTTCCATTTGCAGATTATAAAATCTAGCAAATGTATTAGGCATAGCCCAGCCAGCCATGCAAATTCTGCACACCCAATTTTATTGGCCTTTTCTCAAAGATGTCAGAGGTGTTTGGGCTCCCAAGAGCGACCCCTAGTGTCGTACACTTGACACAACTTCGAAGTGAACGACAGAAAGGGAACTGTGCTGCCTGCTCTCCGAATGATTTCTCGTTTACATAATTCCCATGTTTTCATATGGAGCCTGAAGTAACCTGCAACCCCTCCAGTGCTGAGGGAAGGGAATGAAGTGAGTGTGGGACATGTTAGTCCACAGCATGTCACGTCAGCTCGGCTCTTTGAGATGGAGTGACCTGGAGAACACGCTCCCCTGATGATTGATCTGGATGAAATTGTGTGGCTCCAAAATGTTCAAAGCTGTCAGAGCTTGTCCATTTTCAGACGAGTACACAGTACAACA
>NW_015652173.1:1162200-1163157 GCF_001515625.1 Sinocyclocheilus rhinocerous
TATATATATATATATATATATATATATAAATTATAACAGCATATATATATATATATATATATATATATTTGTTTTTATATTTATAAAATACTGTATCTAAAAATAAATTTATCTATCTAAATCTATCTAATATTTATTTCTCATTTTTTACAAGAATTTCTCTCTTTAAACTGTAATATTGATTAATTGTCATATATACTGTATATAGATAGTTACAGATGGACAGATGGATCGGTGTAATTATTTCATTATAGACTTATTTATTATTTTTTATTTTTTTACAATTTGTATATAAAATAATTTCTCTTTTTAAATTGTAAAATTAAATGTAGCACTGGTGAGCTGATCTTTCAAAAACATTAAAAAATATTAATTAATCCAGACTTTTGACAAATAGAGAGAGTGTGTATAAAGTAACATAATACAATATTTTTTACATAGCTATATCTAGCATACAATTAAAATTTTTACATAGTATACATAATTTGTATGTATAAAGATGTATAATCAAATATATATATATATTTCTTAATTATTCTTATTTCTCAAATTTCTTAATTGTGTGTACAAGAATTTCTATTACATATTTACATATTACTTACATTATTAATTAACATATTAATTCATATAATGAATGTATAATTAAAGGTGCAGTAGGAGATCTTGGAAAATGCTAACTTTAGCCTGATAGCACTGAAAGCGAACGTCCTACATAGTATACATAATTTGTATGTATAAAGATGTATAATCAAATATATATATATATATATATTTCTTAATTATTCTTATTTCTCAAATTTCTTAATTGTGTGTACAAGAATTTCTATTACATATTTACATATTACTTACATTATTAATTAACATATTAATTCATATAATGAATGTATAATTAAAGGTGCGTGCGGAGATCTTGGAAAATGCTAACTTTAGCCTGATAGCACTAAAAGCGAACATCCC
>NW_015652173.1:1165954-1179246 GCF_001515625.1 Sinocyclocheilus rhinocerous
TCTTGGAAAATGCTAACTTTAGCCTGATAGCACTGAAAGCGAACGTCCCACCCTCCCTGCAATCGCCGTCCAAAGCCACGCCCCCTGAACTCATATACGCTCACAGACCAGAATACAAGGGACAACATAACTACAATAGGCTACATCAGCGGTTCCCAATTCCAGCCAATGTTCCGAAGTGAAGTAAACTTTAATGGATTTCCCCTGCTCAGGGAGTAGGGAGCAATGAACACTGTGTAGGGATCATATAGATCGGAACACAGTTCATGCACGTAGCTCACTTCTAACGAGCTGGTTATCTGAATCGCGAGGACTGGAATTTGGAACCGCTGGGCTACATCATGTGTCATTCACCAGTGAGAAAACTTTAAAAGTACTACAATACAATGCGCTGATGACGTATCCTGTCTGCGCGAACCGGGTGCGCAGAGATATGCTAATACATAAGTTGACAGGCAGGTAGGAAAGCGAATTAAAACGCTCGGGCCGAGCGTTTTGATTGGATGAACATTTCTTGGTCCTACGCCTTCCACAGAATATATAAATACAGATAAATACATTTAGATCACTTAACTTAATGATTGCTATTGGGATGTGAAGAAACTTTCAACCAGCATAACAAAAAATGTTTCTGAAGACAATCACCTATTGCACCTTTAATGCATGAACATATAAATAAACACACAAAAGGATACTGTATATCTATAAAGATCTATCTATGCATCCATCCATCGATCTGTACCGTACATACACACAACACACAAGCACAGTAAGAACTACTGAGATTCAAACATCCTGCGAGTAGCAGAGATTTCTAATACTTCCTCAGTAGTTCACAAACATCCCATCCTGACTCGAATGTTCTGAAGCTTAAAGCTGTAAGATTTACATTCATTACATACGTCATCCCTCGTTGTGTATGCGTAAACGGCATACACACACGGGTAATTTAGACCCAGTGCTCTCAATTATCCTGTACCTGAAAGTACATCTGTGTAGCGGGATCTGTGATAGGCTTTTTCCGACGAGCTCTTGAGAGATGAAAAAGCTTGAGTCGTGTCTCCGAAAATAATGAATGCATTACTATTGAAAAGACACCGGGCCAGAAGTCAACAAACTTAATTCAACCAGATTTATATACAAACCAATTTGTGTACCAAACAAGGCTAATCCACAGAGCACGCGTTCCGTTCAATGTTTCGCCCCAGGTAATTGTGATTTAGTACATCGTCTCTCGGGCGGCAGACGACGGAGGTTGATGCATAAAAGTTACAGCGTCAAAACAGCCACATCAGACACAGACCTGCCTTAAGAGCTGGCCTTTATTTACTGCTTTATTGGGTTAATTAATTAGGTTGCAACGGCAGCGGCATAATGATTTTATTATGCGGCATATTATGGGAGAACGGATGGGGAAAGGGAAGGATGATGAGGAGAAGTGATGAAGGTTATTCATTGTTGGCAAATGACCGTTACGCCACTATGTTGCAATTAGAGTCTTTTAATGAGTTGGTGGGGGACGCATTAGCATTTATAGTGAGGTACAGGCTCAACAGGGCAAACAACCCGAGAGAGAGCATGGTACGACTTAAGTTGTTTACATTAGCAGCTTTTTCTGATTTTTTCAGGGGCAATTTTAGGTTTTTTGGTATTAGGAAGGTTCAGCCCCTCATATTGTGACATGTTTTGTGTACAGTAAATGGATTAAAAGTCTGGCATCATTTACTCATCCTCATGTCATTTCAAATGTATATGATTTCATTCTTCTGCGGAACACATAAGAAAATATTTTTTGAAGAATGTTTAATTGTTTTTGCCCATTCAGTGAAAGTCAATGGAGTCCAAATTATGCATAATTACATAGTTGCAGTACTTCAATGTATAATTACACTGTGATAAGGACCCCATAAAATAAAGCATAACCAATAAATAAATAAATAAATAAATAAATGAAAACATTTTTCAAACATCAACTTATGTGTTCAACAGAAGAAAGTCAGTCATATAAGTCTGGAACAACCTAAGGATGCAAAAATGCTGACAGAATTTCCAAATATTAGCAATAAATGATACAATTATATTAACTTAATTATACAAATACATTGAAATTATTGATATAAATAAATAAATTACACATGTAAATAAAATACATAAATAAAATACACATGAAATAATACAGATACATTTTTTCTTCATTTATATATATTATTTGTAAAAAAATTACTTAAAAAACAACAACAAAACAAAACATACAGCTGCACTTCTCACAAATCAGTCTCAAATCACAATCTCACTCATAAACAGGCTCTTTCTAAATGAGCATGTGTCAAAAATTGTGCTTAGTTTTACTATAAAAAAGGGTTGACACATCTTACCCAGTTATATACTATATTTAGTTTTTTAAGTGTAAAAAACTACGGATTTAAAACTTAAAATTTGTAATTTATGTCTCTGGAGGTTGTAACCTTGGCACCACTTTGATTTACTTATTAATGTATTACAGGAAATAGACTTTTCGATTTTAGTTTGATGATTTTTTAAAAACAAGAATGTAGTGAAAATACATTCACACATCACAACTTTCTAGGGGTGTTAAGATGAAACAGGATGAAGACAGGGTCTAGACTCGTCTTTGAGGTAACATTAACCAACTAAGCTAAATCCAACATTCATCATGTTTGACAAACACAACTGCAGCCAACTGGGTCCAGAAGTGAAGGCGTCATTACTGATGCAACATAACACATGATCTGAAAGCCCCAAACTCTCCCAGTCGGCATAAACATTTCATGCGCCGGGGAAGAGATTAAGACATAGATGGATGAGAGGAAGGGGGCATGACATCTGGAGATGGGGTAGAGAGCTCGGATTCAAGTCAATCTTTTGATATTGATTGCATCTGGGGCAAATTCATTTCCAGCTCATGATCTGAGAGTGGAGAGCGCTGGTGGGATATGGGAGGATGCGAGGAGGTACCGTCCTATCAATTACTCTGAAGTGAGGGGCTTTTAAACCGAGAACCTGATGCCGCCTTAGATGGCCGTGATGGTCCTAATCATTGTATCCTTTCCTTTGATGATTTGACATTTGGGATGCTGTTATGGCTTCCTGGCTCAAAGGAAAGAACGTGAGAGGGTGGGAGGAACAGATGAAGAAGATGAAAAGTGAGAGAGTGTGCAAGTGAGGCAGACGGGGAGGACCGCGATGACCTCATCCAGAGGCCCGGGCGACTCGCGTCTCATTCAGACATGGTTATAAAGATCTCATCTGTCATAGTTTGTCTGATCATTAAGAGATCTGAAACTCAGCTGCCTTCAAAGCCTCCTGCCAGCCCTCAGGACCGAGAGCTTTCTGACAGGTGGTACAGACGCCAATGCTTAAACGGCATTTTCTCGACAGCAAAAAATCAGTAAACACATTGTGAGCTCTGTGGAGAACAAATAGGCATCTTTTGGGTATCACAGATTAGCCGTGTTTGAACACCACGAGAGACGCGGTTCAAATTGGTTTCCGAGGGCTTCTTGTCTTCAGGTGATGCGCCAGTCTTAAAATTACAGATCAAAAATGCTTGTAACTCACACGGTACAAGCACAGAAAACTAAAAACGGCTAAAGCAGTTATATATATATACAGGGGTTAAATTGGGCCGGGGCCATCCGGGGCACATAGGCTTACCCTGGTAACTCTTTAGAGGACTTTCCTCATACATTTTCAACATTATAGGCTATAGTTTTAAACACTACTCATTCTTACTAATCCAAGCAATGATGTGACACAAGTGTTTTATATGTATCTCTGAAAGGAACCGAGTGTCTTCAAAAAGTTTCGATTGCATTTCAACTTTATCTGAAAAAGGAGCGTTCATGAGCGCAGCGCTGCTTTGTTTACAGCCGTTACCGGGGAAACTGCTTTGTTCCAAAAGCGCCTCCTACTGGCAGAGAATCAAATTGGATTTTCAATAAGCCTGTCTGCTGTTTCCCCCCATCTGCTCATAAAACCCTGTTTTTAATTAATATAATAATTTATAAGTCTGACTCGTCTAATTTCTTTAAAAAAATGGTTTAAAAACTGAAATGTGAGGTTTATCATTTTAGATATATTTCTTTTTGTTTTTGTGAAAACCTGAATCTCTACTGTAATTAAATCATGGTTTTATAGTCATTTTACAGTTTAATATGTTACCATAGACATTGCCCTACCCTGCTCATATGGTATTAATTTTTATTTTTAACTTACACTGAACAAAATTATAAACGAAACACTTTTGTTTTTGCCCCCATTTTTCATGAGCTGAACTCAAAGATCTAAGACTTTTTCTATGTACACAAAAGGCCTATTTCTCTCAAATATTGTTCACAAATCTGTCTAAATCTGTGTTAGTGAGCACTTCTCCTTTGCCGAGATAATCCATCCACCTCACAGGTGTGGCATATCAAGAAGCTGATTAGACAGCATGATTATTGCACAGGTGTGCCTTAGGCTGACCACAATAAAAGGCCACTCTAAAATGTGCAGTTCCCTTTCGATACTTCACTCGTACTGCGTCTTGCTTAAGACGCATATGGTCACACGCTCTCTGTGCCTCTGAGAAACAGCATTTATACAGAGCTTTATTACTATCACACAGCATCAAAAATCAAAACACACCTGGAACATTTAAGGGTGAATTTCACGAAACCTAGCAAGAACATTTATAGATTATATTTTGGTAAAAAAATAAAAATAAATGCTTATTTTGACTAAAGAGCTTTGCTTTGCGTTATGATATTATTTTATGAGTGCATCCTAAATGCAATGCAAAAAATGCCTTTATGTAAACATAATACAGTACAAATTATGGTTTTGACTGTTGAGATTTTAAATGTGAATTATTGCATAGAATAATGTGAAAAATCTCAACAGTAAAACTGGAAGGTATAATGAGAATTTGGAGATAAAATGTTCTTGTCAAAATGTAAAACTATCACAATGATAGATAGATAGCTCTCGTGGACATTCCTGCAGTCAGCATGCCAATTGCACGCTCCTTCAAAACTTGCGACATCTGTGGCATTGTGCTGTGTGATAAAGCTGCACATTTTAGAGTGGCCTTTTATTGTGGCCAGCCTAAGGCACACCTGTGCAATAATCCTGCTGTCTAATCAGCATCTTGATATGCCACACCTGTGAGGTGGATGGATTATCTCGGCAAAGGAGAAGTGCTCACTAATGCCGAGTTCACACTGCATGATTTTAGCCCGATGTTTCACTCGCCGACAGGTTTTGCGAAATTGCCAACAAATGCCCGACATCGGAGGCATCGGAGGCTCGTTCACGCGAGTGACAATCACACAGTGTGAACTATCAAAGACGCGATCTGAGGGAATCGCCGATGCATCGCCGACGCCCGCGAAATATTTGGCATGCTAAATATCTGGAGCTGTCGGCGATTCACAATCACGCTGTGTGAAATTATTTCTGACTGAAAAGCACATCGGCGATGACCTACAGCCAATGAGAGACCAAGATACAGGGCAGCGGGAAGTTCGGGGAGGAGTTATAGACCAGAATATCAGTATTTTAATAGATATATGAACAATTATATCATACAGAAACAAGCACAAACATTTGCTTGACCAGCCACAACATCAGCATAACAGTTACTGCAAAATTATTTACCTCCAACTCTCTTTGCAGAACACCCAATCCCTGTTCCCTGCATCTCCCTCCTGCATAATCTGTTTTTCTTTTTCTCCTTGTACCTGGAAATCAGCTCACAGACAATTTGCGGGCTATATATATATTTTTTGATGTTTTATCAGTTTTAAATCTTTATTTTTTAACTTCTTATAGCATTGTGTATACAGCCCACATGCATTAGAGTCTGAGATACATTGATCAGCGTAGAGAATGAAAATAGCGGATTCCATCTGGATGACTCAGGCCTGCCATAACTACAGCACTGTCTCTTAAAACAGCCCGGGGAAGCAGTTAAAAAGATAAAACTCGAGGCCTCTCCAAACATCATCCAAAATGATTACCCTTGACTCAAATAAAAGAGCCTAGCGCACTGGAAATCGGTTCCTTCAACGCTCGCATTGCATCATTCCCACTGCACTGTGCGCTCCCATTACCAAACAGGCTCTCCGTTAATGTCCTGCAAGAAATCTAAAGCTATCATCTAATACAAACTGGCAGATGATAAAAATACAGATTCATTAAAACGCCAGCACCGGAGCGCCAGGAGGCAGAGCAGGGGCTGAAGGAGTAATAGGACCTCAGGCAGATATGTATCTGTCAATAGGCCAGCAGAAGCGTCCAGAGTCGCACCCCCTTCAACGTTCCCTAATAAGGATTAATTTCCTGCGGTGGTTACACCTGTAACTAATGGGAGAAGGCCGACCACAAGGTGAGCACCATCAGCACGATTATTGTCAGCCAAAGCTCCCCATGGTTCACAGCAGAAGATCATCAGTCTTTTTAGATGGGTTTGACTCTTTTATGGCAAGAGGGGAACATCAGAGAGGAACATATTAATAAAGTGCTGTGATTTAAAAATCATTTGACATGGCTTTTGTGAAGATTTAGATGCCTTCGAGTCGAGTCACATATCAATGTGCAAGAATTAAAAGTAGATGAAAAGTTGTGATATGGCGTTAAGCTTAATGGGATTTATTTAAACAGGACATTTACCAAGATCAACATCCATTTCGATCATCAATCAGATTTTAGTACTAGGTTTAGGGTTATAATAAGGGTTTGGGAGTTTGAAACTTACTTTTTCAATGTTGGACCACTTCAACAGTACAATATGCAACCTTATACCCCAAATCTGTCTATTTTTTTTATTATACAATATAATAATATATGTAACAAATATAATATAAAACAATAGTAATAGTAAATATATAATTAACATAAAAACATAATTTTGGGTTGAAAACCCTTTTCAGGTTGATCACATCAATAGTAAAACTACAATATGCCAAATCTGTCTATATATATATATATATGTGTGTGTGTGTGTGTGTGTGTGTGTGTGCGTGCGTGCGCGTGTGCGTGTAAAAATTTAATATAAAATAATGAAAAATATTATTACATTATGATACACATTATAATGTTATGAAATATTATTGCAATTTAAAATATCTGTTTACTATTTTAATATATTTTAAAATGAAATGTATTACTATTACTGTGATGGCAAAGCTTCATTTTCAGCATCATTACACCAGTCTTGTCACATGATCCTTCAGAAATCATTCTAATATGCTGATTTGCTGCTCGTTTTGTGGAAACATGATACTCTTTTTTCAGGATTCTTCAATGAATAGAAAGTCTCAGCATTTTTTATAGAATAGAATATTCTGTAATAGTTTAATGTCATCATGATGTCTATATCCACAATAGCAGTTTTGATTGAATCGAAGCTTCCTTGTTGAACAAAAGTATTTTGTTCCAATGGAATGAATGAATGAATGAATGAATACTGACCACAAACTTTTGAAAGGTAGTGTGTGTGTGTGTGTGTGTATATATATATATATATATATATATACAGGCATCTACTGTAAAGCCATTTTCAGATCATAAATGTGAAATCCATTTACGGCTATATCCTGATTCCCCATGCCCCAAAAATAAGACTGTATTCATCTCTATAAGCAGCATTTGTTGCATCCTCAGAACTGTTATTGAATCTATTGCTACGGTGCATCATGATATTTCCACTGTAACAACACAGGCTTGTCCACCATGATTTATAATTCTATAAAGGTAAACCTTTACCTCCGGAGGTGAGTGAGCCAGAAGTTTATCATGCTTTTTGTGTCTGGAGCACAAAAGCAAAGAAAATAAGGACATATCTTTCAGCGCATTGTGTTTGTATTGGAGTTGCTTGAAGAAAATAAGTTTCTAAAAGGCCCTCAAGAGTGCCGTTTCACACAGACACTTCGGCAATTTCAGACTGAAATGCTTTCCCGGCTTTCTTATGGTTAAATGTGCACACTTTCTGAACTTCTTTCATGGAAACAAGCGGAAGAGACCGTTTCTGTATACCTCACTTAGGTCAATTTGGTGAAAACATCACAGCGATGCTGGTTTAACACAGTTTTGCACCCGCTGACTGAGGTCAACACGTAACTAGATGTTGCTTGACAGTTTTGACTAAATGGCTGGAGATAAATGTCCCACTTTACCTTTTCCTTCTGGCCTGACAGGGGGGAAATAAGCATTCCAGTAAAATAAGATGGAGTGCAATTGGGGTACGGATTCCTTGACAGTTTAGCGCTTGTTGGTAATCCTGGCAGTTCTTACATGCAAATTTAAGTGATTGCATGGGAAAACTACAAAATGGTTCCCGCTGCGTAACTGAGCTCTACTTTTTGGTTTCCCCTCAAAAACTTAATCAACCAGTTGGGCAACCACTGGAGGAGATTCACTGCCAATAAAAGTCTCGTATGCAATCAGCTGAGATGAAATGACATGAAAAATCAGTTTACCCAAAATTAGTCCACATCGAAGTTCACTTTGAAGCTCTCTGCAGCTAAACGACAGCAGTAAATGGTCTGTAACTCTTTATAGAGCTCTTCCTCTCTAATCTTGCTAGCAGACATAAGAGAGAAGATCGTCTTTAATGCCGTTTGAAAGTAAAGGTGCTCTGTCAAAACAGATAAGGCTGTTCTTTTCTCTTTCCTTTGGTTTCAGACAATAAAAGAAATCCTCTGTCATAAAAAGGGTGGAAAAGATGAATGAAAAACATATATCCTTGAGCCCTTGAATGTTCTATCTCATATACCAAAAAATTGAATTTCATATGTTGTTTTAATGTATTTAAAATGTGAAATAATATAATTTAAAAATATATATATTTAAATGTATTTTAGATAAAAAATAATAGTCATATACTCAAAAATTACATTTTTAAATGTATTAATTTTTTACATTTAAATGTAATTAAATTTGTAAAATGTTTAACTAATATATTATTTTAAATGTATCATTACTATTTATTTCTACTATATATATATATATATATATATATATATGAAACCACGCATAACACACTATACAGTAGGCAGCACAATCTTAACAACCTGCGCACTTTGCCTATGTCTGCTAATACACTACTTTCTTTTTCTATTGGCCTCTGGAATTGTCAGTCTGCAGTAAACAAAACAGATTTCATTACATATATTGCTAGTCATTCAAGACTAAACCTCATGGCCCTGACAGAGACCTGGATCAAACCAGAGGACACTGCTACACCTGCAGCACTCTAGAATAATTTCTCATTTTCCCTACTACATGTCTGCTTGATCCTATTCCATCTCATCTCCTTCAAGCCATTTCTACTGCAGTTGTACTTGCACTCACTCACATCATTAACACATCCCTTCACACTGATGTTTTTTCCCTCAGCATTTAGACAGGCTCGTATAACCCCACTACTTAACAAACCCACCCTTAACCCCTTTCTTTTAGAGAACTACAGACCGGTTTCCCTTCTTCCTTTCATTGCAAAAACACTTGAACGAGCTGTATTCAACTAAGTCTCTGCCTTTCTCACACAGAACAACCTCCTCGACAGCAACCAGTCTGGTTTCAGAAGTGGACATTCAACTGAGACTGCCTTGCTCTCAGTTGTTAAAGCCCTAAGACTGGCAAGAGCGGATTCCAAATCTTCAATACTTATCTTGCTGGATATGTCCACTGCTTTTGACACGGTTAACCACCAGATGCTCTTGTCAACCCTATTGGCAAAGGCCATCTCAGGAACCGCACTCCAGTGGTTGTAGTCTTATCTCTCAGATAGGTCCTTCAAGGTATCTTGGTGAGGTGAGGTGTTTAAAGTCACAACATCTAACTACTGGGGTGCCTCAGGGCTCAGTTCTTGGACCACTTCTCTTCTCTGTCTACATGGCATCACTAGGTTCTGTCATTCAGAAACATGGCTTTTCATATCACTGCTATGCTGATGACACTCAACTCTACCTCTCATTCCATCCTGATGATCCAACGATAGCTGCTCGCATCTCAGCATATATTAATATAATACACATATATATTAATATAATAATTTCTGATAAATCAGGGATGGCCCACTATACCAGACCAACTGGCCCACGGCAACGATATATATCTAAATAAAATTATTTTAGCTTTAAATAAGGTCTTTATGATATCAACACTATTGATGCCATAGTAATTTCATAATTCTAGTCACCAGTATCGATATCACAAAAAAACGAATACTAGCTTAAATAAAAATAAAAGAAAACTCAAGCTCACTGAAGACAAGTAAACAGTCAGCAATAAAATAAGAATAAGAAACTAATTACAAGCAATAGGACAAAAAAACTATAGTAGAACAAATAAATAAGAAATGCTACATAGGCATACATTATATAAAGTAGATTTTCTCTCTTTTGTTGTTTAATGAACATGAATGACAGACAGCAGGAATATTAGACTGCTGTCACTTTAAGAGCTGCCCGGATCCAATATACTATGTTTTCTTTCTCAGCTGTTTGCTTTCACTTAAGACTTAAATTACTGTGTTTGTGAAGATAATTGCAAAGATGGGCATTTTGACACATACAAGTGTATGTATTTAACCGTTTAAGGCCTATAAAGTGGCAAAAATAACTCTATGAGCACCGTCTTCATGTGCGCATGCCTCTCTGATAGCGCTCAGAAACAGTCTCTCAGACAGCACATGCATATGGCGAAATGAGTTTTCTATCGCTGCTGATTGCATTTCAACGGCTTAAAATCACTGTTTTTAATCCGCAATGCTTAAAAACGCATGCAAACTATATGTTTTCATGACCACGTAGCACAGCAACATCATTTAAGCATGTATGTGTGTGTGTGTGAGGGTGTGTGTGTGTGTGGTCTGTCTGTTCAAGTAAAACTCAAGATGTTTCATTGCTCCACATGCATCTCAAAAACTCTCAGTAGAGATCTTTGTGCCAAGTGACAAAAACTGCTGCTAGCTAATGTATAGACTATATTCTTCAGTACTTGAAGGTTGTATTTTCAAATGTGCTGTGAAATTCTGTGGGGTCCTTTAATGGCTAATTGGGGTGGAATGAGTTCACTGCTAAAATGCCAGGAGGTTCAGAGTGGAAGTCTTGAAAGAGATGATTACAGGGAAGAGGCTTGGGTAATTGACGGCCATTGAACAAAGGGTTCACTGCTTTCTCAGAGTTTGGCCAACATTGCTACAGGCCTTGCATTTAGTCAGCCTGCAATAATGAAGCTGTCTTTGTATGTACTGTAGCCAATATATCCATCTCAATACTTTTATAGCCCTGTTGACCTGACAAGCAGTCAAATGGTGTCACTGTAGTGAGAGTTTAACCTGGAGCAGAATGTAGTTCTGTAGTATATATCTAATTAAAGAGGTTGTTCCACATTATTAAGCAAGTCCCAGTTCTCATGAAATATGGTGAGAAAGAAAGATCTTTCTGAAGATGAAAATGTCTTGCAAAAGGCATCAAAACAAACTATATTTTGCGAAAAGCAAATAGAAATCATTCAACTGTCAAAATATTTGTGAGTGACTTAGAGCACAGAAGATCTTGGTCAGATAAAGATTTATTAAGGAAAGTTTCTGTCAAACAAATGAATTGCATTGCAGACAGGTGTTTGAAGCTACTGGAGTCTCAAGATCCTCTCCATGCAGACTGGCAGTTGTGTGTATTTTAGGGAATCAAAATGACTTCTGCAAGATATGTGGAGTTCATAACTGACCATTTTCTGCTGTGGTATAAAATGAAGAATAGTGCTCTCAGAAATAAAAGGATTTTCATGCAGGACAACACACTTATCCCATGCTGCATAAATACCATGGTGCTAAACAGTTTGAAAAAATGTGTTTCTACAGCCACTGTGCAGGTTTCTCTTTGTGAGGTTTGGTTAGCAGGGACTGAAACACAAGTTTACACACAACTGCCAGTCTGCATAGAGAGGATCTACTGACAGTTCAATAATTTCTATTTGCTTTTCGCAAAATAAAAATGTGTTCATGCATTTTGCAAGACATTGCATTGTTTCATACTTTTCATCTTCAGAAAGATCTTTCTTCCTCACAATATTTCATGAGAACTGTGACTTGCTTCATAATGTGGAACAACCTTTAAGTAGGGTTTCCATTTACCTAAGAAGACCTGGCAAACTATTGAACAAACCTGTCCGAGATTGATACCAGTTACCTGAAATGATGTGAAAAACAACACAAACAAAAATCTGACTCTTTATTGTACAAAAATCCTATTGATATGTCACTTGCATAATAATTTGGAACACAATATATATATATATATATATATATATATATATATATACACACTAGTAAAGTTAGTTATTATATGAATAAAATTCAAAATAAAGGTTTAATTTATTTGAATAACATAAAACTACAGAAAAGCTGTAGCTCGATGCCTGACAAAAGACAATTATCATTAATTAATAATGAATCATGCTCAAGCTAGCACAAAGTCGCTTTTTCTATTCTAAACTCGTGTGAAACGTGTGAAAAGGAAGAGGTACTGGAAATAAAAAGAAATGAAAAAAAGAAGCCTGTGCTATTAATCTATTAGCATGCACATTCTCAAAACCCTTGCTGTAAACACCCACAAACACAAGCCTGGCAGATTATAAATCAGTCATTTTGCCGTTAAAGACTTGTGCAGTTCGTAAAGCGTAACTCTGGGTGTTTATATACATATATATGTTTTTCCACACTTAATATGATTTCTCTGGCTTACTGAGTTAGCCTGTGTGTCGAGTGGAGGGGTTTAGAGAAATGGGGCCACTCATTATTTTGAGAACTGAGATCTGTTTGTCGAGGTACAGACTACGGAGGGACGGTGGAATTAATTTCCTATCTTCTGTAGCTGTAGTTTTCATACTCAAAATCTTTTGGTTATCAGCCCAGCTTCTTAACCACTACACCACTACAACAAAGCATTCAGAACAAGGAATGAATCCATTTAAATTCAACATTTTACAGTCTACCCACTAAGCTACACCGGCTCCCAAGTCATCATCCACTGCCACTGATACCTCATTCTTTTCACGTCCTCCACTCTCCAAGTACAAAATGACAAATCAAGTAGCTTTACAACCCATCCATGTGCTTCTCCATAGCCACCAGGCACTGTTTGATTGTGTATCAGCTTCATGCTAGCCAAAAAAATTCAACAAATAAATTGTGAAAAAAAGGCCGGAGGTAAGCCAACAGCTTGAGGCTGTCCACACTGGATGCGACAAAGTGACCATTGCAAATCATTTGTACTTTGTCAAAC
>NW_015652173.1:1179331-1186595 GCF_001515625.1 Sinocyclocheilus rhinocerous
TTTTGCAGTTTCGCGTGGGCTGTAATTTAAAAACAGCGCCTAATATGAGGTCTTCCTCGCTTCGGCGATCGACCCACCGGGAATGTCCCGGTGCTCCCGATGGCCAGTAGCTACATTTCTGGGTATGTTCAAGTAAGCTAGATATGCCCAGATAATGCGCATTTAGGTTTATTTAATATATCATGATGAGTCTCGAGTTCAGTATTTACACTAAATCTGTGCAGATTTGGCTTACATGAACTTCCTCAAGAAATTAATTAGTAAACATAATTTACGAAAAGTAACCCGCCAAATTGGCTAGTGATTTGACAGCGTTACCCGCCACAGCTGATTTTTACCCGCATTTGGCGGGTTGGCGGGTGTTAATTTCAAACCCTGTATATATATATATATATTTCTTTTTGCATATTTTTCATATCCAATTTTCATTTTATTTCTAGTTGTTTTATTTTTATTTTTAAAAAATTTATTTTTATTTATTTCGTTTTAGTTGTTTTATTATTTTTTTTATTTATTTGTATAAAATAGTTTTAAACATTTAAACATTTACAAGAATCTGCAAAAAAAATGTCAGTGCTAAAAAGAAAAAGGTTTTTCTGTAAAAAAAAAATAAAAATCTAGAGGAAAAAAAGATTCAGGATTGAAGCTGTGTTGTTATTGCTTTGGCTCAGATTAATTAAATTAATCTTCTTGGTTGCCTCCAGGTGCTTCAAAAGTTATATCCCTCCTGAGTTGCATGTCTCTGCCCACAAACAAATCAAATTGATTTGATTATGAGGCAACAAAGCAGCACAATATGACCGATGATACTCTGCCACTTTTTTGGGGTTCAAAAGAGGATGGAGAACCAGAATCGCATCTTTAGAGGCCGATAAAATGAAGCCGATTTAACAAAGCTCGCTTAGTTTGGGATTGTCTCCACATTGGAGCGGGAACAGGCAGATCAGAAGCACATGGTGCCCGGAAACACAAGGTAGCACAGTTTTTCTCCCTGCATGTCGCTGAGAATCCAATTTTGGTTCGATTTGGAAATCATGGAAAAGCTCATAGGAAGTACAGAGAGAATAGAACAGAGAGAATGAATGTGTTATGGGAATACAGTCTGCCAGCCCCGGAATAATGTAAAATCCTAAAGACAGATAATTCACAGATTAGTCCGGATCAAGGCCGTGTGGAAGAGAAAAAAAACCATCGGCGCCCCAAAAGGACTAGTGTGAATCCTTTTCTCAGGTGGAAATCAGAAGGTTTGCCAATTGTGCAAGATATTACAATACCATATGAAGTCTTTTTCATCCTGGTTAAAGCAGATTAAATTAAACGTATCCGGAAATTAACTATTAAAGTTCTTGTAAACAGATAGATTATTTTTCTTCTTTGAAAAATATTTATATAAAATAATAATAAAAAATTTATTTTATTTTTATATAATAGTTTTTATAACTATTAATATTTAATATTATTACATATTTAATAACTTCTATTTATTACATATATAAATATATTTCTCTATTTTAATAACTATATTTTTCAAGTGAGCATTTCAAAACACAAAAATCTGCTTCCATTTTGTGGTTGAGACCCCTTTGAGAGCCCACTCAAATTCTTCTTAAACAAAGTTATCGACTTTTCACGCCCCCGTTTCCCACTTCAACTTTTCTTTCTCAAGCATACATATGCTTTTGTCTAGAATTCAATCTGTAAGGCACATGAGGGAATTTGCAGCCGACCTAAATTTAAACCCAAGTTCAATTTACTCTGGAAATATGACAGTACAGTAGGTGCACTAAAATGTGATGAGTCTTGCTAAGGGAGGCAGCAGATTTACGCACTCCTTGAGTACACTGTAAAAATTTAGGCAAGGACAGAAACTCCACAAATCACTGTCAATGTCGCTGCCACTCACTGTAATAAGTATGCTTTCATAGGCTTTTCAAATGGCAGGAGTCTGATGGCAATCAGTTCTGTTTGGAAGAGTACTCAAGGGGGCAATGAAGAGCTCGGGAACGTCTGCCACCTGCTGTGTGGAACAAAGTCGGATTACGAAAAATGGCTGTTGGCAGGCAGGAATGGGAATCGTGAGTATGCAGTGCACAATATATATTCAAATAAAAATAATCAAGTTTGAATTCTTTGATTAATTAAAAAACACGATTCAAATGACTCACTAATTCTCAAATCTACTGATCCCACCAATTAACTGATTGAATTAAATCAATGATTCTTGATTACATTGATTCACTGATTCATAATTGAATTGGTTCATTGATTCATTATTCGACACATGATTCAAATGACTCACTGATTGTCAAATGTACTGATTTGCCAATTAATAGATTAAATTAATTCAATGATGCATGCCTGAATTGATTCACTGATTCATGATTTTATTAATTCATTGACTCATTAATTGACACATGATTCAAATGACTCACTGATTCTCAAATGTACTGATTTCACCAATTAATTGATTGATTAACTTGACTAATTGATTCAATGATTATTTCAACATAAAGTAGTAACAGTTCTTGTTTAATTGCAAGTTGGACGTAACAAAATGAATGGCTTGTGGTTCAGTAAGTGAATCAAATAATTCAGCAAGCATTAGCTCAATTTGATCTGAACCAGCCCAAAAGACTCATTTGTTCAAGAATCAATTTATATTGCACTGTAAAAAAAAATAAATTAAATCTCATGTTTAATTCAATGTGCTACTTTGCCGTTTCTTAGAAATTGCTAAACAAAAAAAATTGACAAATAATAGAGTGAAAATAGTTTCTACACATTTTTTTCTATGTGCTCATACTGCATATTTAATGCTTAAGGTTATTCTACTACATATGTCCCAAATAATGAATACTCAATAAACAGAACTGAAAATCATCAAATTGAAAACATTTTTAGCATTTTAGCACTAGGCAGAAAATGTATTGATTTAAGATAAAAGCTCTGATTGGGGGATTTTAACTCTTGACATCTGGCAACCATGAAATCTTGTGGAGGCTTGTTATGAGTGCAAGATAACACAAATGCAAATTAAATGTTTTCAGGATAAATAGCCAGCCGGCAAATATTGCAGATGATTATACTTAATAAATCTAGACATAAAAAAAATAAAATAAACAGTCTTGGTGCCTATTTGGTACTCACAAGTTGTGGGCTTGCTGCAATTGTGCCCGTGCCGGAAATACTGCGGGTTTTCGATCACTGGGATACGAGTCATGCCGATTACCACAGCGTCTGGCCCGGCATCTAGGGTACACGGGGTTATGATGCCGTGATTGACGTGATGGAGGGGGCTGGCGGAGTCTTCTTCACCACTGATCACAGCCACGGGTCCTGCAGAGAGAAAAAGAGAGCCATCACACTAAATGACATTGGTTGCTTAATGGAAAATGAATGCAGCGTAATACATCTGAGAGGGAAAAGCGGGCAGGCTCATTTGTTAGAATAAACGTTATCTCTTAGAGCTGCGACTGGCCTCTGAGCTCTTCTCTGTCATTTGGTCACACATTAAACGCCTCGGCCTGATTCAACCCCAGAAGCCTCAGCTGCCGTGGCCCTGGGCCGTGGTAAGCACTGACTCCCCAAGTTTCCCAAAGTCCCATCATTTAGTTGCGTCAACAAAAAAACACCCACATTCAGTTTTGGGCCTCCAAGCCGGCAATAGATAAATGAAAGGCCTTGACAATAAAGATGGCCCGATGGCCAATGTGAGAGTGTTTCAGGACAGCTGACTGAACCAGCACTTTCCCAATACGGTCATTGCTGCATTTCTGGCATCAGTTTTATGGCATCATTATTCCATGTCTTCCATCACTATAATCACAAAATAAAATAAAATAAAATAAAAAATACATATAAAATGTATATTAATATGTATATAAATAAAAATATATAAATATTGTTGTATATTAAAAAATTACGTTGTTGTCTTAATATTTAATACTTTATCTATCTATCTATCTATCTATCTATCTAGCTGTCTGTTTGTCTGTCTATCTATTTATCTATCTATCTGTCTATCTCGGAAACAGCAGAGAAAGAAAAAAACAGCATTTTCAGATTTGTGCCTCAGGGCCACTGAAAATGTCACTAGAGCAAGTAAAGGTTTGACCTATTGGCCTGACTGGATGGTAGAAAAAAAGTCCTTTCTGTTAAGCCTTGAATGAGTGAGCTAACATTTGACTGTTTTGAATGTTCAACCACATAATATATGCTGAGAACATGGAGGAACAGTCATGCTGTCATTCAAGGTTTTTGATCCTGACAGTCAGTTTTACCTTGGAATTCTCTTAGGAAGATTCAGATTAAGATTAGTTCACAAGGTCAGACGTCTTGACACAAGGTCAACAAGTGGTGTGAACAGAACGTGGACAGACAGACCCAGTTATTCTTTTTTATTTATTAATTTTTTTTTAAAAAATTTTTAAAGAGAGGTCATAGTACTCAAAGAAAGCTTAACATTGTAGATACGCATAGCCGCTTCAGTGTGAGAGATACAAGGACTTTCATATGAAAAAAAAGCATATGAAAATATGGATTGGGAGTGTTTATTCCCTCAGGGATTACAAATATATGTGCATCTCTTTTGGCAGGTATCATGACAGGAAGACTGTGTGTAAATAAGTCATACTGAAGGATAAACAAGTAAACAAATAGGCTAATACATAAAAAAATTAGCTGAATATTTTGAAATATGTACCAACTGCATCACTAATTTGAATGATTCTTTCATTAGGAAGCATAAAAGTCGTCATCAAGGTTTCATTTGGAATTTAGTTGAACTGCCAAATGAAAAGGACTTTTATCAGATTTTGTACTGCTCTTTGTGAACTTCAATCTGAAATCCAAATGTAATGAGCAGCCGCAATCGCTTTCATGGCTATACATTGAGATTATTTTGAGACAATAACAGTGGTCTGCTGTGACATATTTAAGGGGAAATCTTGGGAAAAAGTCTTAATTAGCTTTAGCCTTTAAGACAGGAGGAGACGTTCAGCTAAGTGTCAAATGACCCCTGCAGCTAATTGGGTCATTAAAATACTTTTCTTTTCCTTAATTGGAAAGTCTAAAAGGACCATTAAAATAGCACCCTAATAATATTCATATGATCATAATTTATATTATATATTGACTAATAAAATTAACTCAAAAACTCAATTTAACTTTAAGTTGAAGGTGCATATATAATATTATTATACATTGTCTAAAATATAAATTTTAAGTTTAAGTCATCCAAACATTTCTTAATTTTATCCACAAAATTAAAAGTTGTTTAATTAGCTCAGTTTTGTTTAAAGTTGCATTAATAATGTTAAGTTTTAAGCTTGAGAGTAACAGAACTCCTTAAAATTTCTCCTTAATATCTTCAGGTTATACTTAGAGATGCGCAAGGTCAGACGCCGCTGTTAATGCGCTTCAAAATAAATACATAAAGCATATCAAATGGCACTTTCAAAATCCTATTATACAGCTGGCACGGTGAATTGAAGATCGCATTCACTCGCTGTTGCCTTTTGGCATTTTGAATTAGGAACTCTATCAATAAAATGCAGGAAACAATTTGTTTAAGCATCCGAAACAGAAAATGGGTAGCGAGCCATCCCTTTCCTACAGGACTTCCTCCTCTTGTCATCTTCTCTTTGGACCAAGACAACTGTGTTTGGTCCAGAAGTTTCCATTTATATTGAAGGACCTTCCCTGCCTGACCAATAAACAAAAAACAAAAACAAACAAATAAACAAACAAATAAATAAATAAAATCTGGATTATCACAACTGTATTCCAAATAATATGTTGAAATAAATAAATAAAATGCACAAGTAAATCTTAATCATTAGCACAACTGTATTCCAAATAATACATTTAAGAAACAATAAAAATAGCATAAATATATGAATAAAATAAACACAGGTATTGTCAGAATGCTTTAAGTGTACTTTTGAGTTCTCCGCTGGGACTGAGCACTACATAAAACACCTTAAAAAGCACATTTCAGTGATGAATTATGTTTTTCTTCCACCTTCCTGAACAATGAAAGCCTCAAGGCCAATGTTATTTATTGCCTACACAGAAATATTATTTCATCTTTTCTTCTACCTCTGCATCTGAAGAACAAAGTCTGTTTAATAAGATTGTGAGATGGGCGGAAGAGAACCAGCAAAATCTCCACAAAGACAGTTGCTACGTGCCAGAATTCAGACTGTCAACAATATATTTGCAAATAATGACAGCGGTTTTCAAAAAAATAATGCTACAATTCAGTGCAATGCTCAAACCTACTGAATGAACTTAGAAGAAAGTCCCCATTTCCATTCATAATATATGGAAAAGAGCAGCCTGAACATTCTGCTAAACATTTCTTTTTGTGTTTAACTTTAAAAAAAAAATACAGGTTTGGAACGAGTAAATGGAATGAGTAAATAGTGACAGACTTTTCATTTATGGGTTTTAACTACTCCTGTAAAACACTTTAAATCACTGCAAATACCTGCAGCCATGTGTAAAAACATTAAAGGGGTGGTTCACTGTTTTTTTTTCTAGGCTTGATTGTGTTTATGGGGTGCAGTCTAATGTGTTAATGGCTTTATTCCACACCGCTCTGTCCCTTCTCTGAGAAGCACGCTGATCATTTCCTTATTTTATGAAGCCCCTCCCTCAGAAATATTGTTTAAACACAGATGATGTGCTTCTCCTTTCTGGGCTGATTTTCATACAGCTTACAGGAAGTTCTCATACCATTGTTAATTAGCACTGAAAATAGCTACGGTAATCCTGCATGAAGACATGCATTACACATGCAGACTCACACAGAAATTATCACCTTGCTGCATGTAGCGCAGCAGTGTCACACAATTTGTGCAATGTGTGTGAGAGTGTTGCTTGATACATGTGTGTAAGCCAGAACTACAGTGGGATTTGACTCACTTTCTGTCATTGCACTGATCTTTCCTTTTACGCTTAAGTTTCAGATGAAATAAGATAAGTATTTCAGATAAACAAATATACAACCAAAAAAAAAATCCTAGAATTATATATATACACACACACACATATTTATATATATATATATATTAAGGGTTGAACGACTTCTGATTTTTTTAAGTCCACTTTTATGTCATTGAAGACTAGTCGCTGATGACAACATTAATGAACACGTATACTTTGGCCTTAAGCCTGAACCTGGAGCTGAGACTCAAACACCTTGTGCACAGCTATGGCATATGACACAGCGCTGCCCACATGGCTATTGCTCCTATAACAG
>NW_015652173.1:1186877-1192515 GCF_001515625.1 Sinocyclocheilus rhinocerous
TTCAAAGATTTCTTATCCTGTTGCGCCCTCTATAGGAACAGCGACTAGTCGACGTCAAGCTTAAAGCGGCATGGCAGATCATTTAAGTCGACTAGTCATTTAGTCGGTGCAACCCCTAATATATATATATATATATATATATATTCCTATAACAGCTTTTTTATCAGTTATTTTGTTTTTGGGTCGTTATATTTCTCACAGATTTCTGCTCATTCTAAATCAGATACAGATAAAGTAGCACAGTAAAGATGACATTTATATGAATTAATTAGTGAGAGAGCGATTGTGTGTGTGTGAATGAATTCTACCTGGCAGCGTCTCTCTACTAGTAGTGAAGTTGTGGGATTTAGTTAAGAAATATATGCAAGAAATTTTCAGTTTCTAAGCTATTTTATTGAGAAATCACAGAACAGTGTTGACAGTACATTTCCATGCTGAATGATTCTGTGCATGCGCGATATGCACGTGATGTACGCGCTACTGTCTGAAGCCTATGTGTGTGCGTTACAGTGCATCAGCGCAGTAGATTAGAACGGTGATTAATTCACCTTTACAATAAGCTGTTTAAAACGTGCATTCTCCCGTTCAATTTCCAGCATCCAGTAATATAATCACACATATCTTGTGGAGCGCTTTCGGAGTATGCATTTATTTGTCATTTTAACTGTTTTGTCTGTCTATCTCTATATATGTGTGTGTACCCAAGGTATGCATTTAAGTGTTAATATTATCTAATTTCCAAATTTCAAAGTGCAAAAAGTGTGAAAGTTAACTTTACATTTGTAATTTATTTAAACATCAAGTGAACCTGGAGCGTAGTTTACCTAATAAGCAAACCAAATTAACAAAAAAACGAATGGAATTTGAGCCAAATTAAATTTGGCTATTGTCAGGCCTTCACTGGGTTTTGGAACAGAACAAAAACAATATAAATCAAGTTTATCACCTCACGGCATCAGATACGATCACAACTATATTTTTGGAGCACATAAAAAGCATCATTAGCAAAACATTGTTTACCATGACAAACCCAGACGGAAAACAAGGTTTATCGGGACCGGGAATCGCATTGCACGCATTTGGAGACCGGTGTAATCAAAACCGATCTCCCTTACTCCATCTCTCTGCTCTCATTTTCACTTACGCACACTTTTAAACACACACACCTGCTGGGGCCGAATCTGTGCGGAAGGTGACAGGGACGATTGATCCTGTTTATAAAGGCATCTGAACCCTGCTGTCTGAATGCCATTTGCCTGGAGTTGATGTGGCTTCCTTTGATGTTGAAAGTGCAGAGCACTTTTCTGTATCTCAGGTAGCTATAAAAGATAAAACAGGCACTATCCATGCCCACTTCTCTCTGATGGCAATTGTGCCCTGATTGCAATGCAAAGCAGCCATGGAAGACCTGCACGAATAAATTACTCACATTACTTCCTCTGATCTCACCAATGTGCATTGAAGTGTCTCCTTGACATCAAACCACCTCGTCCGAGAGCGAGGAAGCGAGAGGTACAGACATGGGCAAAGGGGATGATTCATACTTTTCTTGGCATATGAGACTGATTGGAAGTGGTAGAGCTGGAAAATCAGCCATGTAAAAACACTCAAGCCACTTCCTATGGCCGTAATTGTACTGTCTCTTCTGCTCATTCCTGTGCAAACCGCTGTAATGGCCTGAAGTCGGTTGCTTTTCTTCTTTTCCTGATTTGCAAATTGCCCAGATATATCTGCGGGGCCCCTCAGTGTCAGCAGCAATGACAAAACTCTTTTGTTGGGTAAACAGAGAATATGAACACAGTGAATCGGCTCCCCGGTGTCCTGATTGCCTGCGAGGCAGACAACAACAATGCTCAGCCATGTAAAAACACTCAAGCCACTTCCTATGGCCGTAATTCCTATTCCTACTTCCTATGTCTCTTCTGCTCATTCCTGTGCAAACCGCTGTAATGGCCTGAAGTCGGTTGCTTTTCTTCTTTTCCTGATTTGCAAATTGCCCAGATATATCTGCGGGGCCCCTCAGTGTCAGCAGCAATGACAAAACTCTTTTGTTGGGTAAACAGAGAATATGAACACAGTGAATCGGCTCCCCGGTGTCCTGATTGCCTGCGAGGCAGACAACAACAATGCGGTCTTCATCTTGCCACTTTTCTCTTCGAAAACCCTCTGCAATTTCGCCTCGGTATGCATGTCTAGACTCAAACGTTATTTGCACAAAGTATCTTCAAACATACAGAGGAAAATAAGACCTTGGGCGTGAAAAATGTGCCATGTCTCAAAGAGCCGTAAACATGCAGGACCTCTAAACTCAAAGGACTTTTATTCAGGCGGCTAATTTTGGTTTCCATGAATAAGGAACAACATTCTGCGTTATTTGGCAAATGGCCAGTTAACAATGGTGCTTAACGTTCATTATAAATATTACATGAGATACTGTATTTTTTTCTATGAGGTTTGCATATAAACCTATAATAATAATAATAATAATAATAATAATAATAATAAAACATATTTCCAGCAATAAACATCCAATAAATTAAAAACTAGATAGATAGATAGATAGATAGATAGATAGATGTTTTCAGTATTATATATATTTGTAAAATACAATTTGTATATTCAAATTATGTAGAATATAAAAATGCAAAACATGCATGCATGTACAGTATGTTTACAATATTTATAAATTTTGTAAGAATTTTACAAAAAGTTAAAGAGAAACGGCAATTATCAAACTGAATAAAACATGAAATTTTGAAGAAAAGTACTGCAATAATCTTTGATTATTTACAACTTTTTAAACAGGTACATGTATTATATTAAATTTAATTTGTAGTAATTTTATTATTCCAAAATTGTTTTCATAATTATATATAGTAAAAATAGTAATATAGTTATATAATGGGGAAATATAATAATAATAATAATAATAATAATAATAATGTATATGTAGTTGTGCCTTCTAATAAGCATTAGCACTGCTTACACTCAATACACTTCACACTATCCGCTAACATTAGCTACATTTATTATTGCTTTTACTCAGATTTAGAGATTTTAGAGAGTGTTACGAACACAAATGACACCTCAATTTGTGCCATTTGTTGAAGAAACATCTGCTATTACTTTTCTAAGCAATAGCAAGCTAAACTCAAGTGCTACGTGCTAACTACTAGGCCACAGTTCTGATGCTATTTTATATGCTCGCTATTTTTGTTTCAGCCATTTTTTTCTTCACAGCATGTCACGGTATATTCTTGCAGCACAAATCAAAGGCAGCATGATTAGCTCCCTATGTCATAAAACAAAGTTAGCACCCGCGCTAGTCAACAAAACAGAGTCCCGGTACAGGAAGCATTAATATCAAGTGCCAGCACCTCTGCAGTCGGGCCAAACAATGAAAAAAACGGCAGGAACATAAAGGCAGTCAGTCATCTTTATGGTCCTTAACAAAGTAGGCCATAGGCACAACATTCAATGTGCATTTTGTTTATAGCTGTATAAACGCCCATGAAGCTGGAGGGGAAGGACAGTACAGGCGCTTCGCCTGAAGGGACAGATGAAGAAGCAAATGCAACACACAGTAACCAAATCTCCTCAGGCATAAATCAATCATACGCTCGCACACATTAGCAGGATAAAGGACACTAGCACAAGACTGAAACCTCTTCATAACAAGAATCAACCTTTAGCTGTTCATATACAGAAAGAAGGGCATCACACACACACACACACACACACACACACACACACACACGTATTAGCAGGATAAAGGAGACTAGCACAAGACTGAAACCTCTTCATAACAAGAATCAACCTTTAGCTGTTCATATACAGAAAGAAGGGCAAAGATTATTTTCAACGATGACTTTGAAGTTGAAGTTTGAAGTAGATGACTAAAATAAGATTGTGAGGAACCAAGTTACAGCTTAATCAGTTACTTCTTCTTACAGTGATATTGCATCCTAAAATGAAACACATACGAAGCATGAACAATACATACGCCGTATATTTTAATAACAAATAAATTGGTTATATATATATATATATATATATGGTGGCACAATTATTTGTGTAATTTACTAAATTGCAAATTACGGAAATTGTAATAGTAATCTGGATTACACATATAAGGTAATGTAGTCTGACTTCTTTTTACATTACTTTTGACCTAACTCATTTATCACAGACATGGGATTATTGTGTACCATACTGATTCAATAAAAATAAGAATAAATAAATAAAATAGAGCGAGAGAGAGAGAGAGAGAGAGAGAGAGAGGGAGAAATATATTCCATCCTTTGTTATCAACATCATGAAATGCATTAAACATTACATTACAGCAAGGTTTCCCAAACTGTATATGTGGTAGATTCATTTAGAAAGAAAAAATAAAAAATGTTATGAATTATGAATAATTTACTGCCATTGTGTGAATGGTAATCATGCAATCCATAAAAAGTAACTGTAATTTAATTATGAGCATTCAAAATGCAGGCCTGATATAATCTTAATATAATCTACTTATTGCTTAATTAGTACTTAATTTTTGGAATCTAATTACGTAATCCAGACTACATGTAATCAGTTACTACCCAGCACTGTATATTTATTTATTTTTTTCAATAGGCAGCTCTATAGAAAAAAAGCCCTTGAAAGCTTATAAAATATTGATTTTTAAGGATACTGATGAAATGCAATGGACAGCTTTTCTGTCTTTCACAGCCGTGTTGTTGTTGTTCATGTCAAACAAATATGCTACTTTTACAATATCTGTCACTGACATGCTCAATTTCCTTCTCTCAAGGTCTACTGTACAAGATGCAATGTGAAGAGCAGACAGAAGACTGCATCGAATCAAATCTGTTTGCCGAGAACTGCTCATGTTAACACACTGGTGGCACATTTATGTGTGATGCTCACATGTGCATTCATTACGAACTGTGGAATGTTTCGAACGTGTGAATCACAACAATGTGTGAAGGCTCACACACCTGCACTGCTGAAATGTTCCACGCTCAGCAGAATCTCAGACACCTCTAGTTAAGACAGAGTGCTGCAAACTACAAAGCTCTGTTTGAGAATCAACGGATTTCTTGATTATCCCTGAGCAGACTAATCAATTACACAATTAAAGTTATGAGTCAGTGCAATTTTTGTTGTTGTCTTTTTGTCTTATGACAAAAACATCCTTTGAACTTCAATATTTTGTGATTTCATTTACATTAATTTTATAAAAATGGCATTTAATTTTAGCTTAATAATGACTTGACAAGAAACTGCAATATTTAAATAAAATACTCTTAAGTTTTATATATTATTTTAAATATGTATCAATATCAACCTTACCTTCATCATTGTTCATGAAATAAAAAAAAGGAAATGAACTTTTGAATTTTGATAAATTTACAAACATAAATGTACATATTTTAATGGTTTTTTTATTTGTTTTAACTGATCAAAAACATAGTAAAAACAGTAATATTGTCACTGGTATATTTGTATTAATAGCCAAAAATACATTGTATGGGTAAAAATTATCTATTTTTCTTTCATGCCAAAAATCATTAGGATATTAAGTAAAGAACATGTTCCATGAAGATATTTTGTAAATTTCCCACTGTAAATATATTAAAAC
>NW_015652173.1:1192525-1192874 GCF_001515625.1 Sinocyclocheilus rhinocerous
GCTGGGTAAAATAGGGACAAACCCAGCAATTGGGTTGTTTTGACCCAGCAGTTGGTTTAAATGTTTAACCCAACCTTCTGGGTAGTAACCCAACCACTGGGTCAAAACAACCCAATAGCTGGGTTTGTCCATATTTCACCCAGCGCTGGGTTGTATTTAACCTAGCATTTTTTTAGAGTGTATTTATTCATGATATATAAATAATATATAAATCTCAACTTCCAAAAATTGACCCTATATATAAACACATAACCATACATTTAAATAAATGCATTAAACATTCTCTACATATCATATATGTATGTATGTGTGTGTGTGTGTGTGTGTGTGTGTGTGTGTGTGTATCTGT
>NW_015652173.1:1192984-1203255 GCF_001515625.1 Sinocyclocheilus rhinocerous
ATGATGGGCATAGTCTCTGAACTTTTTATCACCCCTTGTATGTTTAGATAGCACGAATAGTGTACCTTGTAGTTTACATTTAGAAAAGCGAGCACAGCGCACCTGTGCATATAACAGAATGTCATCGGACTCCTCCTCTTTAGTAACTTCATCATCTGATCCTTCATCTCTGGATGTGAAATAGTCCATTATAACATCTTTTAGGGCACTGACATCACCAAAATTGAGCAGACTGAGACGAGCAAGATCATCGAAGTGAGCAGCTTCAGACTGCGTTGTTTTCTTGCGCTCCGCCATCTCATGATATTAAAAAATTAATTAATTTAAAAAAACTTTGCGTGCCGTATTTACACAGGACTGGAGGGAAATGTGCATTGATACACCTTTATTATATATGTTACATGGTTTATTTTGATAGGTTAACTGTTTTTGTGGTGTTAAGAGAAAGCACCTCTTGTGTTCTTAACATGAGAGAAAGACACAGACTTTTCTGCTTGCTGCAATAAATCGCTATTTTTCAGAACTAAACAAGTTAATTTTGCCAAGATATTTTCAGAGGTGATAGACAAGATGCTATAGAATAATAATTGAATGAAACCCTAATTTTGACAAAAAATTGATCGACATTCGACCTATTTTTCGAATTTGCTTGTGCTAACATTAATACTTGTGCAAATGAAAAACCAACACACTGCTGCAGTGGAATTAAAAATAGAAAAGAAAGAAAACAATTGCTTTTCCAAGTGACTAGCTGCTAGCGTGAGCGCACATCTCTCCATCATGTGAGTCACATCACAGCATTGCTTTAAAATTCTGCCTACGGGCATCACGGTTTCATTCTCGTTCATTATGTCGTCTGGCATTGTGTAATGGCGCCCCTAGGGAACTGGAGGTCCGTTTTGCGTGTAACCTTGCGGTGACCCTGCGAAGCCTTTAGCACATCGCCAGTGGCAACTGACCAGCTTGCGTCCTAAATGGAAAAATGAAGTATGGCCATACGTCTGGGCTGCCAATATTCCTACAACTCTCCGAGCTATCAGCCATTTTGTAAAGTGGCGCAAGATCTGTGATGGTAAATCAGAGTATGGTGTCGCTCAGGCGCACCTGAAGCCTCTATGCGGTATTTTACCCTCACAGACCCCCTCTGGTGAATCTTAGATAGAAGAATGGAGGAAACGGAGGGAGGGATGGAGCTAAAGCGAGCGAGAGAGAGCAGAGAACACATATATCAACTGGAATGGTGACAGCCACACACATTCATCGAACAAGGAAAACATTTGGCTGATTGTGCTCACTTCAGTGAGGCTTCACGTGGCTGGCAGGTGTTTGATTCCCGCTGAATGCTAATGACCCTGATCTCCCAGGCAGGAATGAAGGGAGAGAAAGCGTGAGATGGGCTTAAGGGAGATCTGACTTAAGAGACGAACAATAACTGACTACTCAGCATACTAATGTTCTGTAACTGACAACACATCCTGATCACAAAAAAGTGCATCGCAATCCTTTGGCATGTTGAAATCATGTCAGAATGATTTTATTTAACAGCTAAATGCATGTGAGTTCCACCAAGTCGGCATGAAATGGAAATTCTCCCTATCTATTATTGATCTTATTGTGAGAGATTCATCCATGCATATGTTTCATATTTCATTTTTTACCAATTTTTTAATCAAAAAGTCATGACTTGAACTTCTGATAAAAGACAACTTCTGCATAAACCCTGCCCTTCCTTACATTTGACTGCAAGCTCAATTAAAACAGTTGGATTGAACTCCACCCTGTATTTTTCTTTTCAATGATGTTTATTTCAGGAATCTCTACTAACATTTTCCAAGGCTCCAAAAACATAGCTTTACATACAATTCACAGCAGTTTCTAACTGAAATGGATTCTAGAGGCAGTAGAATGCTACCAACTTTTATTTTTTTTTATCACAAATTTATGATTATGGAAATAAATTATCGCTTAATAAAGACTTGTTTTCGTGCCATTATGACCTCAAAATACCTTTAGTATAGCAATGATTTGAAAACTAATAATTACTTGACAAATTAATTTCAATATTTGCATCACTAGCTCCAAATGTATGGCTTTTTTTTGACATAGTAAACTTGCTATGTAGCCCACCTGGTACAGCATTGCACTCGCAATGTGGAGTGCTTGAATATGATTCTAGAAACACAAATCATGATATAAGAGCTCAAGGACTTTTAGGAGCAAGCTAGAATGGCATGGTTGCTTAAGCAAATGCATTTTTATCTCACATTTGCTTTTAACACTATTGGTTAGGTAGCATTTTTAGCAGCACTCACACATCATTTCCGAATCATGATACAACCAATGTGATAAAACATTGCCAGATTCACATTCACCTGATTGAAATTTACTTTTACTGTCATCGTGAAATGTGCAAGAAGCGACATAATATTTCGAATAAATGTCGCCACAGGCATGTATTTTCAATGAGCCTGGGTTGTCTGTTACATTGCGGTGTTAAAGTAAATACCAGTGAGAAACCTGTAACTTTCTTGTCAAGGAAAGATTTGCAGTGAATGCAAAGTGTTACTAATCACAAAAAACTTTTGACAGCACAATTTTGTTTCTAGCTTGCTAGAAATAACTGGTTTATGAGCTGGAAGTCTTGTGAGATCAGACTACATTTCCCATCATCCCATGTGAAGCACAAGAATGAAAAAACACACCCAATGTTCATCTTTTGGCCTTGATTAGGTTGCATTAGCGTTAAATGCTAAACAGCTTCCTGTTTATGTGGAAGAAACTGAAAAAGGAGAAAGAATTAAGTTTTCCAGATAATCATTTTTCTAAAATCACAATATTTGTTTATGATTCCTCATACGTTTCTTTATATTCACTTGTCCGGAATTCATATTAATCACACAATTAGTTATTAGCAATTCTTGTTTTGATATTAGCAGGTTTTAGAGGCTAAAGCTGAGCCAATTTTGCTTGTCTGCAACTGCCTTTTGCACAGTGAAAACTGGTGGAAAACAGGTGACTCTATATGAGGTAAGTTGTCACAATGGAAACCTGCCATTAAACTGCTTATTATAGACTATTTAACAGTGTTTCAGCATAGATGAGTGTACAGACACCTACATTACAACATACACACATATAAACATTCAGAGATGTAAACTGCCGGAGACAGCAGAAAGAGCATGCTGGGATACAGACAGGTGCAGAGATAGGCAAACAGGAAGAGAGGCCACATGGGAGCTCAGGGGACAGAGAGACAGACAGAAGGCAGATAAACTATCAGAGAGAGGAGAGCGGAGAGCCAGGAGGGACCACAGGGTCCAGCCCCCTCATTTGTTACCCACCCAGGCAGACGAGGCTCTTGGTGTGCTTTTATTGGACAGTGTCCATTCTTGATGGATCTCTACTGCCCATGCAGAGGGGATAGAGACAATGGGGAATGAGACGTTAACAGCTTCCTGTTCTATGTGTCATGCATGCAGTCCTCTTCCTGTTTTAGTGCCACGCAACCTGTCTACTGCCTCTGTGTTGTTGACTGCTTTTCTTGCACACTGCCTACTATTTAAGCGTAGTAGTAATGTTTTTAATGGTTGTCACATGCATGTTCGGGCGAATTTCACAAAATCATAATATATGCACACAGTAACATAAAAAATGCATCAATGAAATATTTTTTTTTCTCCGTTAAAATATGAAGATTATGTAATAAGAGTTAAATAAGCTTTATACCCCCCACTACAATAAATATGACTATTACATAAAATAAAAATTACTATTACAATAATGCAAGTCATTAATGACAATTATAATACAAATAAATAAATAATAAAAGAAGAAAAAAGAGAAATAAATAAATTGTACATTATTTATAGTATTTAACTTGTGAAATATTTGTAGAACATGGTAGTATTTGTGGTTTCAATTTCAAAATGTAATTTTATTCCTTTTTATAACCGTTTTTTTTTTTTTTTTATTAAAAATTACTCTTACATCAATATTGAGAATAGAAAATGGCTGCATGTATTACAGTAAAAAAAAATGTAGTGGTAGAAGGTGATTGAAAATCTTAATGGTCTTAAAATATGTTATGCTTAATTTTCCTTACAAAATTGTAATCATAATTATTCATATCATTTCAGATTTGTTTATTTATTTATTTTTTTCAGATTTTTAAGTTAAATGTGACCTGGGCATGTTTTCATGAGATTCACCAATTTAATTCACCAAGTGAAGTCCAGTAATTATCTCAGAAATAAATTGCATATTTGAAATAAATTAGCATTTTAAATTAAGTAAAAAAAATTGTCTTAACTCTAAAGGGTCTGATCAAATAATAAGTGAAGAAAATTCAAATCTATGATTGGTACTACTTCCGTTTATTAGTCCCTCTAAAAATGGAAGATGAAGTCAAGAATGCTCTCTCAATACACTCCATTGTACACGGCACATTTTGCCAAATATTGTACGCTATTCATTTAGCTATTCAATACATGAAAATGCACGCATAACATACACAGTACACATGCTCTACACTGCAGAATAGTACAAGTAGTATGGTAGTCAGTTATTATGAACCTAGAAAAAGGCACCATCTTGCTCTCACCTGTCTGTAAGCCTCCCTCTCTCTCTATCATCCCCATTTCTCTAGTGTCATTTCATTCAGCTTTTCAAAAGCTCCTCTCCCTTTGCTTTAGATGGCAGGTGCATGACCAAATGAATACAGATTCTCTGGATGTCTCAGCATGACGGCGCCTAATCAGACGGCTCACAGGCAGTATGAACATACATAAATGCACCTTCTCTTGCCCTCCCCTTGCCCCCTCCATCAGCTCTATCCTCTGCCACAAGCTACAGCATCTCCTTTTATGCCAAACACGTGTATCTCCTCTATCAAAGAGGAAACAAGGCAAAGAAAAGCCAGGTATATGCTCATTTCCTCCTGAATGCAGGAAACAGGAGGTGACCCGTGATAAATATGAATGCCATGTCGCTTTGTTCTAGCCGGTTCATGGATCTGGACTCATGGGAATAATGTTGAATGTAACAATGCCCAGCGATAAGAAAATGTGCAGTGTTTTTTGCTGAGAAACACTGATACTAGAATGTTCTCCGGATGTGAAAATGCTTATCTGAAAGGCCCTCACAAACTTATTTGACAAAAAATAAAAATGTGAAAGTTGCCGCTGATATTATTACGGAACCTTTGACTTATATTTTTAATTTTACTGCTGGGCTAAACACCGTCCCAAAGGTCAGAGAATCCGCCTTCATTATTCCCCGCCAGTAGTTGTTTTATCCACTAAAGAATTTTATACACCAACTTAATGCAGTTTAAACAAAAATATAAATGTTTTTGCGCAGCCAGGAGAGTTATAAGACCTATTTTTGCACTTTAGACTTAAACTAGTTTGTTTCATTGTTTATGTATATTGCTGACCTCACCATTGCAATTTAGAAATGAAAGAAATCAGCAGTTTACAGAGTACACAGACTGTCCCATTAGAATAGTTATATTACTGTGAGACAAATAACAACCTCTTATAGGTAATAAAAAATATATATACATATATACAGTGGGTACGGAAAGTATTCAGACCCCCTTAAATTTTTCACTCTTTGTTATATTGCAGCCATTTGCTAAAATCATTTAAGTTAATTTTTTTTCCTCATTAATGTACACACAGCACCCCATATTGACAGAAAAAAAAAGAATTGTTGAAATTTTTGCAGATTTATTAAAAAAGAAAAACTGAAAAATGCTCAGTATTTAGTAGAAGCACCCATTTGATCTAATACAGCCATGAGTCTTTTTGGGAAAGATCCAACAAGTTTTTCACACCTGGATTTGGCGATCCTCTGCCATTCCTCCTTGCAGATCCACTCCAGTTCTGTCAGGTTGGATGGTAAACGTTGGTGGACAGCCATTTTTAGGTCTCTCCAGAGATGCTCAATTGGGTTTAAGTCAGGGATCTGGCTGGGCCATTCAAGAACAGTCACAGAGTCGTTGTGAAGCCACTCCTTCGTTATTTTAGCTGTGTGCTTAGGGTCATTGTCTTGTTGGAAGGTAAACCTTAGTTCCAGTCTGAGGTCCTGAGCACTCTGGAGAAGGTTTTCATCCAGGATATCCCTGTACTTGGCCGCATTCATCTTTCCCTCGATTGCAACCAGTCGTCCTGTCCCTGCAGCTGAAAAACACCCCCACAGCATGATGCTGCCACCACCATGCTTCACTGTTGGGACTGTATTGGACAGGTGCCTGGTTTTCTCCACACATACCGCTTAGAATTAAGGCCAAAAAGTTCTATCTTGGTCTCATCAGACCAGAGAATCTTATTTCTCACCATCTCGGAGTCCTTCAGGTGTTTTTTAGCAAACTCCATGCAGGCTTTCATGTGTCTTGCACTGAGGAGAGGCTTCCGTCGGGCCACTCTGCCATAAAGCCCCGACTGGTGGAGGGCTGCAGTGATGGTTGACTTTCTACAACTTTCTCCCATCTCCCGACTGCATCTCTGGAGCTCAGCCACAGTGATCTTTGGACAGATATACAGAAAAATGTAGACAAATTATTTAATAATATAATAATAATTATTATATTTATAACAGTTTTAATAACATACATATATGTATAAATATTATAACTTTTTATATAATAACTTTTTAACAACCTTCCAGCTTTTATACATAAATATACATATACCATTTAGCTTCACAATTAATATGATCAGTCCTAAATAAACTAAACAAGATCAGTCCTAAAGAGACTAAATAATAATTTATTATTATTATCATCATCATCATCCTCATACTCATCATCATCATCGGAAGAACGGGAAGAATATAGTTATAAAATGTAAGATAAACAATGACAATTATACATATGATAAATAAAAAATAAAATAAAATATAAGAACAATTAAAATTATCATTTATCGTTCATAAACAATTTATTATTGTTGTTATTGTTATTATTATTATTATTATCATTATTATTGGAACAATGTAGTTGTATAAAATGTAAGAAAACAATGTTAATTGTTAACACCACATGTTAATACCAGATGTTAATAAAGGCTTCATATTTTACTATTTTATTTATATTTTGTATATGTTTACTATTTTGTTATTTAATGCAAAGACAATCATACATTTTTAAAAGTGACTTAAATGTCCAACTTCTTTTTGGGGTCTCTGTACACAAGCTGCAGGGACTGAACTTAAATTCTTCTAATAGTGACAGTAAATTTGTTGACAAACCAGTGGCCATGTGTCAAACTGCCCACCTGCCAGTCAGAGCCAGACAGGAAGTCCTCTTTGCCAGGACTTCTCTGTTTAGAGCCAAAAGCAGCAGGGGGACGGACATTGTGGCAAACACACAGACGGGTTCCTTCTCCATCGCCGTCATTAGCCTGCAAGGTATTCCGGCGAGACGGGAGGAAATGAAGGGGCTGGATGTTTTGCGCTCCCACCTGAGGATGTTGGTGGAAATTAAACCTGGGAGTGATATGAGATGAGTCGCGGTCCAGCTTACAGATAAAATGAGTCTCAAACTCATTGAGACACATATGTTACCTTCATTTAAATGCAACGAAAAATACTAATAAAAATCCATCTGACTTTCGCAATGTGATGTATTTACGTTGTTCTTGAAACAAACTGTACGACAGACTACGACGCCCCTGTCCTGAATGCACTGCCAAACACCAGATCCTACAGCAATGCAATTATCCCAAAATCAAGATATTATGGGCAGGCAGATGGACAAATCTATATTCATGGCATTATGCAGTTCATCCCTGCACTGCTTAAATGAATCGTAATGGATACCTCTGGCAGAGATGCATCAAAATGGGGACTGGTGAGGCACAGAGGTGGCGGCGCTGGAGCCAAGTGACTGAATTAGAAGTGGTACTCTTGTGAAGATACAGCCATCTGCCTCATGGGCTCATTGAAAGGCGATGTGTGTTGTGTCCTTTCTCTTGACTGTGACAGGTTCACCGCTCTCATTTTGTCGTATTTGTTGGGGCTGGCCTGGTGGCGGTCGTGTTTTATCAGTCATTGTGCAATGCTTCAGCGTAAGGTTTCACTTGGTTGATGATCAATGTGTTTGCACTGACAAGGGACGTGTACTGACGAAAGCTGATTGGCCATCCAAATAATATAAATACTAAAGATAAATGCATTGCAATATTAATTAATTAATTAATTAACTACAATTAGGCATGAAGCACAAACAAACTCACCTCACAATATTAACAATAAACATCTATATAAATGTGGCTATTATAATTTGTAAAATAATATATTTATAAAAATAAAATCATTTGTTTCTGTTGTAATAATAATAATAATAAAAACTTCAACAGAACCAAAACTATAATAATAATAATAATAATAATAATCGTTTTATAGTGTATAGTGTTCTATAAAAAAATTGTTTATTATTATTATTATTATTATTAATAATAATAATAATAATAACATAATTTGGTCTTTTAATTATCATTGTTATTAATATAACTACTACTACAAGAGAACAAAAAATATTTTGTAAATATTAATACCAATATAAACTATTATTATTATTATTATTATAACAATGATTTATTATTATTACTACTACTACTACTACTACTACTACTACAGAACATAAACAAAAAAATTTATTTTACAAATATTAAAACATACATTTAGTTATTTAATTAAATTTTTATTTATTTTAATTTTCCACATGTACCACTTCTGTCAAAAAGTACGCATGGGGAATTTTACTACAGACGCTGGGAGCTGTGCACACACTTTTCTGAATAATCTCGATGGTGTCTCGAAAGGGCATTACTGATAAATGCAGGCATTTCTATTTCATGGAAGAGTATCCGAAATTCTGACCTTCTTTTGAAGTGATTGCAGCAACATTTCCTCTGCAACCCCTTAACCTATAATCACTGGTTTTTGCTGCAAGGGGCCATTTCAAAGCCTTCGCTGGCATTAGAAATAAATTATATATGTCCTCTCCTAATGCCTTGTTTTTCTGAGGTTACCCCTGTAGTAGAAACAGGCCACGCGGGAAGCTGGGAAGCCCGTGGGTTTCAATCGCCCCCGCGGAGTCAGCCGGCCCCCGGAATATCGTACAGATAAAGCGATTCGCCTTTTCCTGTTTTGAACAAAAGAAAAATAGATGAAGCAACATATCTCTTGTAATCCAGAGAAAATGGGCTTTCTCGACTTTCATCCTCGGCACTGTCTTGACAGCGAGGAGAGAGAGGAAATGCAAACATCTCAATGCTTTTCCAGCATCCAGCGGGAGTCAACAGCCACTTAATTTATGCCCTGGTCATCGGCCCTGGTCTCCCTGTCTGTTTAGGAGGGCTGATCTTTTGGTTGTTTGTCCAGATCCTGCAGGAACTTGTGGTGGTGCTGATAGCTCCCTGATATAAGTGCTTCCAGTCAACATGGACAGGGTCGTTATGTATCCTGTCCACCCACTGAGACCTGTCCATCTTAAGTCACAGGAGGGGAAAGTTACGCTTTGAAAAATAGAACCTCCAGGAATCACAATGATTTTTCTCCCTCTCTTTCTCCTGTTGCTTCACTATCTTCCTTTCCCTGACTGTGGCCATCATCTGTATTACTGTTATGACACTGTAAAGCTAACTTTGAGAGATATAGTGTTCTAGCTGTCATAATCGCTGAAAAACATATTGAAAAACCAATGTTCCTCTTGCCCTTGGATGGCACTTCTGTAGCACTGTTTTACCCATTTTGTATGATGTCATTGTGACAATAATTCACAGGGAATAGTGAAGTTCCACGGCCACCTTTAAATCATTACAAAGAAGAATAATTGTGTATCAAATAAAAAAATTGTTCTTCAAATATGGATCATAAAATGGAAGGTAATACATAGCTAAAATATATACACATTTCTACGTGGCTTTTTAAATACCAATACTTTCTAGAAATAACCCAGGAATTTATACTGTAAGTAAGTAAGTAAGTAAGTTAGTAAATAAATAAATAAATAAATAAATAAATAAAAATAACACTTTCAGTTCTTTGAAATTCATGCTATTTTAGTTCCATTTATTTCTATTTTTCATGCTATTTTAATTATATGAAATTCTAATATGCAGTATTTATTGCAATATAATGAAGTATAAATATTATTAGTCAAATGCATAAATTAATATTTTTGGCAAAAAGAGAGAAACAACCACTCAGAGCAAGTCGGGTAGAATGATAAAATGTACAGTAGCATTAGGTAAAAAAAAAAAAAA
>NW_015652173.1:1203654-1206950 GCF_001515625.1 Sinocyclocheilus rhinocerous
TATATATATATATATATATAAAACACTTTAGTATAGAGACCAGTTCTCACTATTAACTAGTTGCTTATTAGCATGCTTATTATTAATATATTGGCTGTTTATCATGGCCATATTCTACATCCCTAATCCTATCCAATACCTAAACTTAACAACTACCTTACTAACTACTAATAAACAGCAAATAAGCAGTTCACTGAGGCAAAAGTCATAGTTAATGGTTTGATAATAGCGTGAATTGGATCTTAAAATAAAGTGTGACCAAACATTTCCACTCCGAGTGGACGTTCCTTCATGAACTGATTAATTCTGGACCAGACTTCAAACTTCAAACTGATTTGAAAAGGCATGTTGAAATTCAAGTGAAAAGACCAAATCGTGCCATCTTTCTTATTTTGCAGGAAATGTTTCCTCAGAAATCAATGGCCTGTTAAAGAGGCTTTTATTTTTACCTCAGTTCTGTTTAACCAGAATCCTTTCAGCAGATGTTTTATGCTTCACATCTGGCGCGTGGCATGCAAACAGTGCAGTGAAAAGCGAAGAGCCAATTACGGAGAGCGACTAGATCAATATCCCGCAGAGAGGGCTGTTTTTGAGCGGGTGTTTGCGTGTGCAGGTGCGAGAGTACAGCTCTTGCAGATGGGATAAAGGCTAATGATGAGGACAAGAAGGACTTCCACTGTCAGAGAGGGAGCCGGGTTCAACTCGGTGGTCCATGGGCATTTTAATTGATTTACACTTACTTTTCAAGCTGATTGCAGCAAAAGCAGAAACCTGTCATATTCTACACACAAGTCTAGGCGTTAGTAGATCAATTAAATGGTTTTAAAATAGATGGAAAGACACTTAAGATACATCACCATAACGACACTTTGCCTTTAATTTTCAAGACCATTTCCAGGAATTACAATGGTTAACAAGCCTACAGGCCTGAACAACAGCGTACATGTACCGAAATGGTCATACGAAGGCTCTCTGCTATTGTATTCCACTTATATGAGATGAGATGCTGTTTATCGATAGTGTTTTTGCAGCAAAAAGCTTCAACGTTTTTGTTGTGCTGCTTTGTGGAATTGACAGATTACAATTATTATCCAACAGCTGAGATCAAAGGCAGGCAAAACTCCTGACTTTTATTTTCTAACGAGTGCATGAGGCTGATAAATTCCCCTCTGTGTGGGCCGCTATCTGTAGGCCTTGGGGCACTATAGAGATTGACAGAAGCAATGCTCTGCACTGGGCCTGATCCTTTTGCTTTCATAATTCTGATTTCTCCAGCATTTAACAGACACACCAGCAAAACAGTGAGATTTGAAACTGTAAGCTGAAGGAAAGACCTCCAGGGGCATTGTTAACTGTTGCTGTTGCATCGCATTCGTTTTCTTGAATACGCGTGGGACTGCAGATAAGGGTTCAACTCGTTCAGTTTTGTTGCTTATTGAATATACTGGATATTGATGAATTATAAGATATAGCCACATATCTTAATTCAAGTTAGTTACAGTAACAGGTTTTATGTTTTGGACATATAAATTATATAAATTTATTGCAGTCGTATGTTAATATCTTAATGTTAACATCAAATGACATTCTGCAATTAATTAAACTTCCATAATGAGAAGTTTCAGAGAGTAAATAATAAATAAATAAAATAAATATTAAGAATGAGAATTACAAATACAGATAGATAGATAGATGGATAGATGGATAGATAGATGAAACTAGACATGAAATATTGATTGATTTTATTAAGTCATTTTTAAATGCGAGAAGAAGTGAATTAAACGACCAGCTCAACTGCTCAAAAACATTTTTTAGAAGTGGAGAAAGTTGATGAATCGAAAATCAGACCAGAGACATTTACTAAGAAAGCAAATTCTGATTTCAGGTCATCTTTAACTGCTACATAAAAGCCACTGTCTCTTTTTAAACAATGCAAGCTCAGTATCCGAAACAAAACACTATAGCTCATTTGGTAGAGCAGTAGTAAAGCTAAGACCACATACTTGACTGATAAAGTGTATATCTTGAATGCATGCCAAATACATTAAAGATGTCTTGCCAAATGCATAAATGCAAATGATTACGAGGGGCAAAACAACAGTGTGGGGAAGCCTGCCTCAAATATTCCCAATAATGAATCTGATGCCTGCAACAGATAAGATCGAGATTAGGAGAACACTCTCTCTGCATCCTTTTTACTCTCTCACTCTCCCTTTATTTATGTCTTTGTTCAGCTGGAAGTGATAAAATCCAACCGCCCGCACAATCGTGTCTCTGTGCACCGCCAGTCCCTGTAACTCACCAACTGTAACTCCAGCCATTCAATAACACGGATCCACGCTCTCCTCCAGTCCACACGCACACGTCGTGACAGATTTACAGGCATTCAGAATGCAGAAAATGCAGCGAGATGTATGTGAGGGCCGAGATTCCATCAAAATGTGACAGAATTAGATTGCATTAATGCTAAGAATTAGATTTAAATGAATCACTGTTGAGAATCGGCCTCGGATTTAATTAATGTTGTTACCATCGACATGACATTAACAACAAGAGCTTATTAAGAAAGATTTGTTGACCAGTCTGCATGATGTCAGTCTAATTCACGGTTGTCATGGAAAATAGAGGCCAGAGCTGTCGACTCAGAGCTTATGAATAATAGTCAAGAGTGCAAAAACAGCTTGTAACACAAAAACAAATATTATAAAAGATATGTTAGATATATTCTACCGCAGCATGGTATATATATCCTCATATGGCCTAGCTCTACACGAGAAGAATTTGTCAGCTGCCTCAAACCAAAGATGGTCCATTCACAGATTTCTTCTGCCCTTTTCAAAGTCCTAATGAAAGTCAGTGTTCTAACGCTGGATCTCCCAAGGCTCATTACTCCAACCACACATCACCTGCTGCACTGCCGACCTCTCTGAGAAAGAGAAATAAAAGAAGTAAAAGAGGAAGGATACAGATGTTGACAGTGATAGAGAGAGAGAGAGTGAGATAAATTGAGGAGCGAATCTCACAAAGCCTGTCAAGAACAGGTTTGAGTTGTATTTCATGTCAAAATCAAAAGAAAGAAAAATGTTTCGCTAAAATGTAAAGTGTGTAATTTCTGCACAATAGCTTCAACATTCAGAAATGCAGAAATGGCAATTGAAATAGATTTAAACAGGTTTCACAAACAATCCCACTCTTCTCCATTGGTTGCATGCATAGAGGCAGGTAAATAAATTATAAATAAAATAAAATATTATATTATATATAAATTAAATTAAATTAAAATAAAATAGCAAAAA
>NW_015652173.1:1207010-1209039 GCF_001515625.1 Sinocyclocheilus rhinocerous
ATAGCAAAAAAAAAAAAAAAAAAAACCTTGACTGGTTAAGTAAATAACACTGGTTAAAAAGAAAAAAAAACAAGAATAAAATTAAATAAAAAGATAACAAAACAAACTTGACTGGTTTAGCTAATATAGTGGTGTCGAAATGGGAAAGACAAAAAAAACACAAAACAAAACAACATAACAAATAAAGCAAAGCAAAACAAAAACTCAAGAATAAAAATATTAAATTAAATCAAAAATAGTAAAACAAACTCGACTGGTTGAGCTAATGTAGTGAAAGACAAAACAAAAAACAAAACAAATCAAAGCAAAACAAACAAACAAACAAAAAAAACTAAACTAAACTAAAAGAAACAGCAAAACAAATAAAGCAAAGCAAAACAAAACAAAAACACATAAATAAATAAATAAATAAATAAATAAATAAATAAATAAATATTAGTACTGCAGTAATAATAATCTAATCATTATTAATGAATCATTAATGAGAATAAAAAGCACAAAAAATTGTCTGGACACATTACAGTAGTGAGAAATGGAAGGGAAATGGGCTTAATCATAGTGAAAAAATGTGCAAATCCCAATGGTCCTAAAAATAGGTTTTCGTTTTTTTTTTATGCAGGATGTAACTCCTTTTTCTTAAGGTGAAATATGAGCTAATACAGGAAGAAAAAGAAATAGATCAGAAAAAGGAGGTATCTGCATCACTCTCAAAGGCAGTCTCGATGCTAATTACCACCTCCCTTTTTCTCATTCTCCTCTCCACGCTCCGAAACGCTCCTCTTCCGCCTGACTGTCTGTGACGTGTTTATCCAGACGGCACCGCTGTGTATAAAAACAACACATGTAGGTGCCACCGCAGGGTTCTCATCCTGTTTTAACCTGCCTCTTGCTAGAGCGACTAGCATCATGCTAGTTTCTTCCTCGCCGTTTCAAATCAAGTCAAAACCTTTTTTGTCATGCAGGTACAACGAGCATTACATTTCAAAGTATAACCCTCTTCATGCCTGCAACATGTATACCTTCTCCTCAAATGTACAGCCCGAATTCGTCTCAGACACTGATTAAGCGCTAACAGAAAAACAACACGACTCTTTAAAGAATACAACCCACATCTTCAGCTTTCATTTCACACTTGGGTTTGATGCTGTATTGTGATGTTCCACAGATAGAGCCTTAATCAGATTTGCTCCACGGCTGTCCTCTAGAGTCAGTGTCACCCGTGTGGCTTCATCTCTTCCTCAACATTCCCTCTTTCTCTTACCAAGAAGGACTCTTTTGGAAATGAGATCCTTCAGAAAGCCATCACAGAGCATTTCTCTCCCTTTACAATGGGAAACAGGATGCACTTCCAGCACTTGTCTTGGCTCATTTGCATCTCAAGCTAATTGGCAAAATTTGCTCATCAAGGTTCCTTGAGTTTGTAAATGACTTGTACAATTGAAGCCAATTATCAAGCTCAATGATTTAAAATCAAAATGATCTGTCCTTAGCAGAGCAGGAAAAGTAAAGAGAAACAAAACGCAAAATACTGACAACACCCAGAACAATAGGAAGAGAAAGTTTTGCGTAAAGTGTGTAGAGAGAGGAAGGGGGAAAAGGTGTTGGAGAGTGTATACAATGTCAAGAACTAGAACTAGAATGATGCTAAAGGTGTTTTGGATGGGTGCTGTGATCTTCTGACTAATTTTAGAATGTTTCTATGTGGTTGCCAAGGTGTTCTGGGAGGTTGCCTGGTGGTTTCTTTCTGGTCCAAGTCAAAGGAGCCCATCTTCAAGTGTTTATGATGTTTTGGTCTCTAAATATAGCTCAATTATCTCCTACAGTGTATATGTAATGGATTTTTTTTCTGTAGAAAAAGTCCAAAATGGTGCAAGTTACATTCCAAAGTATAATACTACACTATGACACTGAAACATCTTTTGGAACAACATTCATTAGATGTTTATGCAACTTTTAAGGTTTAGAATATGTGCAAGTTTAGCAGACGTTTGTTCACAAATATGACAGAAAGATTTTTTTTTTTTTTTTT
>NW_015652173.1:1209049-1209388 GCF_001515625.1 Sinocyclocheilus rhinocerous
TTAATGACGCGCTCATTTACTGGGCTTAAAAATGCAAATAATCTTAACCTTAATAAGCTTTTTTCTCAAATTTTCTATAGAAAAAATATCTACAATCTAAAATATCTACAATCCCCCCCCTTTCGTTTTTGCACTTGTTTTAAATGTTAAAAGAAATTCTAAAAATTTACCAGTGTAATAAGTAATTCAGTATACATTCTATACAAGAACAGTTTGTTGTATGCAGTGTAGTTTTTCAAGAAAATTAACCTTGTTTTGAGGATTTTTTAAATATTTATGCAGAATATTTAGAATATATATATATATATATATATATATTTTTTTTTTTTGCAATGAAAG
>NW_015652173.1:1209407-1249266 GCF_001515625.1 Sinocyclocheilus rhinocerous
TATTTTTTTTTTTTGCAATGAAAGCATATTTTGGGGTCTTTAACCATCTCTAAATAAATATTACTTAAAACTACCAGAATAAATCTATTTCATATTTTTACATTAACAATTAATAGGCTATTCTATTTGTTAAAACAAAGTATACATCTCTCGTTTTTCAGCATTTTACATTTATTTAAAATAATGACTCAAGGCAGTAACAATTTAAACAATATGTTTTATTTAAACAATTATATATATAGGAACTGATGTTCAGCTGTTCATTTTTAATAATAAACTTATTTTCAGATCATCAGATCATGTTTTCAGGTTGTCTGAAGTTTTGACTTGACAAAGTGGACAACATGGTGAATATAAGTGTGTGAGTTGTTTACTTACTTTTTTTATTAGTCTTCCCATTAACGCCATTGTATTGTTAATTCAAAATGATTTGCGAAATGCGGAAAGTGCATGAACACAAGAGGTGGGATTTATTGCATGAACCAATCACAGCCGATCATAACAAGTCATATCCAATCATATCGTGATGGAGGCATTGCCTCCTCTCACATGGCTTTCCCCCATTCATTATCAATTACCCTCCATCAAACTCACCGCATGCTTTAGGGGGTCTGTTAAAACTCAATGGGCTCAAGGGAGGTGAGACGCCAACTCCTGCTGTAACTTTACCTGCTGGAGTCGCTGTTGGAATAGTTTTACTTTAGAAAAACAAGTGATTTATATGCTTTTTGTCATAAGCTGTAATATTTCTATTTTTGTATACGCATTTTTTTCTCATCCAATTTTTTTTTTTTGAGGAGGAACTGCCTCCCTTGCCTCCTTGGAGGAAACGACCCTGGTGCATAGAAACATAGATAACTTGCATATACTTACAAGTGAAACAAAGATCTTGAAATCATTATGGTCTATTTTAACAGTTTTATTTATGTATAAACATCTGATAGACTTGTTCGACTCGATATGTATTCTAAACATTGCATGAACATCTGCTAAATGCTGTTTCAACATTGTACTGGGAACTTCTTAGAGACGCATCACAAAAATGACAAATTCAGTTAATTCTAACTGTTTTACTGAAGTGCCATTTAACTGAGACATTGTTGTCCTTACCGCACTTTTGCTTACCAGTAAAAAGACCTTGTGTACCTGATAAATTAGAGTGAAAGTACAGCATGTGAATAACACGTTGTACACGGGGAACCTAAAATTTTTGTCTGTTTTTGAGTAAGATGACTGACAGATCTCGTTGTTTCCAGTCGTGACACTCATGAACCACTTCACATCCTCTACGGATCCACACACAACTGTCTCCCGGATCCCAAATCCTTATTTAAAATGATCTCTTTTGTGTAAAAACATGATTGACAGGCAATTATCTTTCTTAAAGCTGAGTTTCATTTTTTCTTTGCCGTCCTAGAGAACCTTTCCTTTTTCATAAGCTTACGGTGTCTTCCAAAAACAAAGTTTCATCAGACAGCCAGCTTCGCAAAGCTTCGGCTATCACACGTATGCGAGAGTGGGACTATGACGGTGAAAGTAGACCACAAAGTGACAGCCATCGCAGAGGGAACCGAGGGAACGCTGTGCACACACACATTTCTCATTCTAATTGCCACCCATTTATTTATAGGATGTGATTGCCTGAAAGAATGATGGGCTTGTTTTGCCCGTCTGCTGGTCCTGATACCACAGGAGAGTTAAGACAGGAATTAGGCAAGACGTATTCCCTCTGTAAGTAGGTAAATAGCCCAGAGAGATGGAGTAGAAGCATCATTTTGCCTGAAATTTATTAGACAAAGAGTATGAACAAGGCTAGTTGAAAGCTATTGATTTAGCTCACAGAACTGAGTAAATGCTGTGTATGTATGAAGAAATGTCAACCCTCCACAGTTGTTTTCTGATTTCTTTGCTGCAGTCCAGCTGCCCCGAGGTCCCTAACTCATTCACTGGAGACAGGTGGACAGATACTGCCTGTCACAGCCAAAGATGATTGGTGACCTTCCAACTTTGACCGTTGCGAAATCAATACAAGAATTTTTCACACACATAATTTCACCTGCCACTCCTGCAAACTGATGCACGTCAAATTTATGGCACCTAGAGAGGGATGCCCGCAGCTGGGACGAGAGAAAGCTGACGGAATTACAAATGTATAACTTAAAGGGATAGTTTGTTCAAAAATAAACGCAATAGAAGCTTAGTTTCAACTGTTTTTGTCCATATAATGGACGTCAATGGGGTCCAAGATTTTCTTACCCAGTATTTGCCTTGTTTTCCTGTACAAATATCTTAAGTCAAGATACATTTACTTGGGAAGCAAAATGAAGTAAGACATTAAAGGTGAGACTGAAATTTTCGTATACGTCATTTTTTTCTCGCAAAATGCTTGTTACGTATGTAAAAAACGTAGAAAATTTAACCCGATCCAATTTTTTTTTTAATGATGGACGAAAGTTTTGGAAGCAGTGTATAAAGGTCCTTGCACACCGAGTCCGAAATTCTCGTTGGAAAATTTTGCACGTTAAAAAATAATTACAACCTCACGTTGTGTCAATCACGTTTGCACAATGCTTCCAAAACGTCCGTCCATACACTGCCTCCAAAACTTTCGTCCGTCATAAAACAAAATTGGATTGGGTTTGATATCTGCATTTTTTCGCATCCGCAACAAGCATTTTGAGAGGAAAGGATGACGAATACAAAGAAAATTGAAAAAAGCATATGAAAAATTCAGGCTCAGTGTGCAAGGACCTTAAATGTGATTGACACAACGTGAGGTCGTATTTATTTTTTAACGTGCAAAATTTTCGTAACGGACGAGAATTTCGGACTCTGTGTGCAAGGACCTTAAGTCTTGTTTTTTGAAATAGAGTTGAAACTTAAAACAAGAAAATATATCTGCCAACAGGGTGTGAAAAATAAACTTAATTCAAAGGAAAAATAAGTAGATTTTTCTTACCCCACTGGCAGATATTTCCTTGGCAGTTCATGTAATTTTGATAATATTTTCAAAAAACAAGACTCTATATCTTACATCAGTTTGCTTCTTAAATAAATGCATCTTGATTTAAGAATGTTTTAATATTTCACTGAAAAACAAGTAATTTTTTTGCAGCGTTTCAATGATTTCCAGGGACTTATTTAATTAATTTGAACCATATGCCAAATGGAGAGTATGCAGAAGGTAGCACTCCCATTAAAAAAAAACATATTTTTGTTCTCTTTATTTTTTAAATAAAATGACCAGTAGCAGTCAAGGTCAACTTCACAACCAAATGATCTACATACACCTGCCAAACACTGATCCCAACTGATTACACCAACATATAATGAAACCACATTACTCAAAATAATATTTTTAAAGTCTAAAACTCCTTGCCACATTGCTAGAGTGCTGTGGATGGTTATATGGAGTTGTTATATGGTTGCTAAGGTGTTCTTAGAGGTCATCACTCTATGATGTTGTCATAGATATAGCTCAGAAATATAGAAAAAAGATCAGTGTAATTTTTTTTTTTAACTTGAAAACATACAAACATCTCATCAAATATACTTGCACTGCATATTTTTTTTAAAGTTTATTTTTAAATATTTTACCAGTCTTACTATAGTTTTATTTTTCCCCACATGTGATTCAAATATTAAATATAAAAAAATATAACTTCATACATTTTCTTCCAATCTCTAACCCTAGGAGTAAAGTAAGAGAAAAATCGCAAGACAAGTACAACTAATTATCCAGCATCTCTAGACGCCAACAGCCATTATAATACGTTAAAATTCTGCATTATCAGAACTCAGTTATCAGACTGAACATTCTGCGAGGTTTTACTAAATAGAGGTTAAATATTGAGCAGGCAAACAACAGCAAGAAGCAATAAATGCATCAAACAAGGCCAAAACAAAAGCACTTAATTACGAGATTTCAATTTAAAGAGCTCTTAAGGTCTTATCCACTTTGTCCCCACAGCCTTCTAGAATAAATGAATGTACGGCACGGTGAGAGGAAGCTGCTCCACTGCGGTCTGCTGGCGGGCCGTGAAGAAGCACTTAGGGGCTTCTCAAATTCCACATTTAAAATGCAAATCATTTTAATGAACTGCAACAAGGTTAATCTGTAACTGCTCCAGTTACAGCATATGGGACTGGTTTGGATTTTGGCAGCTGCATTAGAGATGTGTTTGACATTATATAGAAATTGCATATTGGAAATCACACAAGGCTAGTTAGGCTAGCGATCCCCAAGGGGCGAAGCATATGCGACCTCTTGTTCGGAAGCAACAGAACGCTCACGGGAAACTAGCTAAATGGTACGTCGGCAAATTATGTACGTCCTTTGCAGTGTTGGGCAAGTTACTTCCAAAATGTAATACATTATATATTACTAGTTACTGTCTTTTGAAAGTAATTAGTTACATTACAATATTACTGTCTCTGAATTGTAATGCATTACACTACTTTTGAGTTACTTTTGAGTTACTTTCATCCAAAATATCCACATAAGTATTGTAAAATGCCAAAATGTAGTTTAATGCTGCTCATTCTACATCCAGTGGAGGGTAACGTGGTAGGTCTATATAGCATAAAATATATGAAATCATATTTAGATACCGGTATGTAGGTCTACATTAATGTTACGTTGTAGTTTAGGTTAAAAAATATAATTACCCAAATTTGATTAGTAATGCGTTATATTACTGCGTTACAGCAAAAAGTAATATACTACTGTAATATTATTACTTTTGTAATGCGTTACTCCCAACACTGGTCCTTTGCATGCCTATGCACAGCCGCACAGGTGTCTTAATTGCTGACAAGAGGCTAGGTCCTTCAAATGTGTGCCAGCTAGCCCATTAGAGAGAGGGAAAGCACAGGTGTTTTTCCACAAGCACAGCTCAAGCTTGGACCAGAACCTGTTCCCCCAACTGCGTTTGCAGGGACTAGTCTGGGTCCACGCCATGATTACGACTCGGTTCCAGAAGCAGCTAGCATTGTGTGGGTAGCTCTCAGATGTGTCATGCTATGGTATCGCTAGTAATTTTCCCCTGAGTTTCAAATGTAACCGTGAGGAACCACTTTAGCTCCTCCTGTGCCTTGATAACTACGAAATACTGTTGCAAACAAACAAAGGCGTAAGAGAAAAACAAGACAAATTTTTACACAAAGTTAAGACACAACACTTACTTTGAGTTGTGTGTATATATATATATATATATATATATATAGTGTGTGTGTGTATATCTATTTATCTATCTATTTATCATCTATCTATCTATCTATGTTGTGGCATATTATATATATATATACATAGAAGAGCAATTAATTACACAACGTTTTAATATGAAGAGCTGCTCTTTGGTTTTCAACTGCAATAACAAATATTCTCACTCACAGAATCAGACACTGACTGCTGCTTTTCATATAGCATATTTCCCGTTATGAATTATGATCCCGCCTGGTTCATTGGTCCGTTGGGTCGGATTGCTTTCTCACCACGAGCAAACCACTCCAGAGTACGTTTGCAATCGGGGCTGCACCAAGAGGGACAACGAACTCTAGTGCGATTCAACCAAACTAAATGAGGCAGGTGTGAAAGCACCCTTTAACAGAGAATGTGTAAAGATACAGGAAGAATACAAGGATCAGGTCTGCACTGTCATGCACCTGAAAGCCTTTTCTGCAGATACAACAAGGGTCAATACCACAACAAGAACCTGTCGACTTTGAAAGTATGTGCTTTATTTAGAGTCAAGCTATTTGCTCTATTATCCTACTTTAAGAAGCAGAACCCAACCTCAGTTTAAGACCCAATTAGTAAACATCATGCACACTCGGCTGGAGTCACCACTTTTACCCCAGAGATAGCTTAGCGTCCCATAAAGACTTGGAATGAATCCTTGTTCATTGACAACCTGCAGAGTCAAGCTTTAATGGGAAATCCAATAACGGAAAAGACCATAATTTCTGGCCAGGTTTGAAAATACAGCAAAATAAGAGTTAACGTCCTCCGGCTGGCTGGGGGCCATTAAAGACAGAGCTGTGAACTGAAGGCGGAGCACAGGAAGTGGCTCTTAGTGGATTCATTTATCCTTATCCATCAACCCGCAATTGCCACTTTTTTATCCCTCTATTTTTCCTGCCCTCCATCCATTTCTTCCCCACCTCCTTGACTGTGCCTCTCCCAATCTTCACAAATGAATAATTAAGGAAAACGGCTTGTGATTACACAACAATTATTCCCAGCTACTTAAAAATTTAAAGATCCCCTCATGAAACATTAAGAATCCAGAGTTCTCGTTTGAAAAGAGCCCCAGGGAGAGAACCATCCAGAGGCCACAACCAATGAGGACACCAGCCCAGTGCGCAGGCCAGTCACTGGAGAACTCAACTCCAACCTGAGGGCATCTGCACACGCTGATGAAAACACTGCAGCTAAAATATCCTCATGATGGCAGAAAGAATATTTACAAAGCACTGTGACGGCACTTTCTCTGCTGTTGTTGTTGTATCATATATAGGAAATTAGATTTTTTTAATCAAAATATTTTTACCAAAAATTATTTATTATTATTTTATCAACTCATTTAAATTATAAGCATATATAAGTTATATAATTTAGAGAGTGAGTGTGAGTGTGAGTGTGAGTGTGTGTGTGTGTGTGTGTAGAGGGTATGCACGTGACGTCACCGTCAGCTGGAGTGAGTGCGGCTCCGCCCACTGAGTGGCAAAAACACTGAGTGGCAGCATTGGTTTTCAGCGTGAATGCTGCAACAGAACACACAAAAGACATCTAAAATGAGAACGAGCTTTGTGATTTACCATACAAATAGATTTGACAAGAAATCTGAGGTATATTTTTACAGACTGCCGAAAGCTACAGAAGAGAGAAGCAAATGAATTGCTGCAATTCACAGAAACAAATGGACTCCAGACAGCAAAACACGGATTTGTAGCTATGTAATGTCAATATGTCGAATTTTGAAGTAAAATCATACCCTATATATTATATTGTTATATACTTTATTGACGACTCATCAATTAAATATTTACCATCTTATATTCTGCATAACTGGATGTTTTTAAATAAACACTGACAAAAACTATATACGTTGTTGAGCTGGACGATATGACGATATATATATATATATATATATATAACATTTATATAAGTGATCACCCGGTGTCACGCTTTGCTTACGGGAGGAACTAGGAGACGCGGAGATTTCACAAAGCGAGAGTCTTAAATAATCTAACAGGGAGATACAGAGCACAAGGAAGACGTTCAAGACCCGTCAAGGAAACATGAGGCAGACTACACCTTTATACTAAACTTAACGAGGGACAGACAGGTGCGGGGAATCAACTAATAATGAGACAATGAGAACAGGAACATGACCAAATAAGGGAACACTGAAACAGAAACAGCGGCAAAACAGGTCCATAATCCTGACATATCGCCCCCTCCAGGAAGGCGCGTCCTCGCGCCGTAGAACAAGAGAGGGGGGTATTAGGAATAAGAAGAACCACAACATTTCAAAAAATATTTTAAATAATAATAATAATAATGATAATTAAATATATTAATTAAATATTTTTTGTTATTAGCATTAATACAAGTTTTTAGCATTTTTAAACTAATTGGTTTACGATCACTCATGAAAACATTCTGAGTTCTGTTCCTGAATGCCAGAAAAAAATATATATAAGAAAAAAGAAAGAGAAGAAGAAAAAAACAAAACTGTTGTATAACTGTTGTAAAAATCTGTTATTTCTACATTGTTCTACATTTATATTTATATTGCACTGGTCCAAATCCTCGACCATATAGCTATATTTTAAATATGTCAGCTCCACCTTTACATATAGTGCCAGGGAACGCTGATCGCCTGAGTACAAGTGGGTATACAGCTGTTTAGCACTACAAGACAGTACTTAAACATTCACTTTTCTGCGAGGGAACTCATAATTATGTATATCTTTAAGCATCCAATTAAAATGCTAATGAACGTTTGCTGAAGACTGCTTTCCTTAGGGGAGCGAGTAGAACAGCCTGTTTTATGCCCATATATTTGGGTGAAAGTCTTTAAAGCATGGCCATTCGAAGCCTAGCGACACAATCTGTAGCCCGCCTTTGGCCTTACGTTTTTAAAACATAATTCTTCGAGTTGAACTAAATTAGTTTGAAATGAAAATCAATGAAGTGCTTTAGAAAGTTCAGCTAAATAATTAACAGTGCTGGGGAAGCTATTTTAAAAGTGTAGCATGCTAAGCTAAAAGCTAGTCATCATTTAGTCAAACTACAGTCAAGCTACTGCTTTGAAAAAGTAGTTAGCTATGCAACAAAAAGGTAGTAAACTGCATTTAAGCTACTTACAGTATGTAGAACTTTTTTTTTTTTTTACATAAAGAACAAAAACAAATATATCAAATCACAATTTAATCATTTGTGCCAGGACAAAAATATAGTATAGACTGTAGTATATGGACTTGAATCAGTGAACCATTTGTGAATCTGTTAATTTACATAAACTGTCTGAATGAACTGATTTACTACAATGAAACTGATTTTCCAATATTACATATGAGAAGATCTAGATAGATACAGACGGACGGACGGACGGACAGACAGACAGACAGACGGATGACTTAGAACAACCTGATTCCCGAACAACATTCCAACGCTCCATAAGAGAGAGGGGACCATTGAGAATGAACCGACTCACTGGAATGAATCAGACTTTCCAGTGCTACATGTGAGAATGAGAACCATTTACAATGAACTGATTCAATAAAATGAATCAAACTTTCCAACACTACAAATGTACACTTCAGAACAAACCAATTTAGTAGTAACAAATTAAATTCATAAACTAATAGTGAGAATAGTAAAAAGTCTTGGAAAATGTGCTAAGTTAGCCGACTCGCAAGTTTTCTATCCGCTGATGCAACTCCCTCGTCTCTGAATTCCTCATGGGAACAAAAAATAAAAACACTCCTTAGTCGGCATCAATCAATGCTCCAAATCTGAAAGAGATCATTTTTTTGTTGTATGGATGCACTAAGAAATAACGAGCAGTCAAGCCCTGCGAAAGCAGTGCCAACACATTCCCAGGACGACCCTGGCAGAAGCTCAGATGGAGTAGCTTGCCCGAGGAGTCCCAGAAGCCTCCTCAGTCGGCCTTCTTTTCATTGGGGCCCTGTCTTTGATACTGCGGCGATTACGAAGGCTCTGCCCCTTCATCGCTCTGTTCTATTTCTAGGACAGTGACAGTGGAGGGGAGCCAGATTCTCCAGGGTTCTTCTCATCTATCTTTAACTGCCATACAGTAAATAAATAAAAGGGTCTGAGGGGCTCCTGTTTTGTTTCAGAGCAAAGAAACGATGGCAGATGGGAACGAGGCCTGCGGGCGATGGAAAACGGTGCCATGTTCTCCTCTTAAGCCCTGCACATGGAGATAGATAGATCTGAGAAGGAGCTGATCTGAATGCAGCATTTTCTTGTTACGTACGAATGTACATCGGGCTTCAAGGAGCTTTCCGCTCTGATGTACACAGCAGGGCATGTCTAGTTTAATGCATAGCTTCTTGGCAGCATTCTACCCATGTTGCCGAGCTGACTGGTATGAAACTGGATAGATAAATCACTCCAGTTTTGCATTTTATTGAATAAAACATTTTATTTCAGATTTGTCCAGATTTTTCTATATGGTTTATACATGTATTTGGCGAGTTTGACATATTCATTGCTTTTAAAATAAGACAAAGGCATGTCAGTCTTCAATAGGCTGTTAAATATTCAATCGATGGCCATTTAACTGCATTAAAGTGTCTGCCAAAACAATATAAATGCCTTATATATGATATTAATCCTGGTTATTGATCAGTGCTCTTCATTTTTAATTTACAATTTAAAGTCCTGACATAAACACAACACAATCTTATATAATTACATAGAACACACACTCAATTTTATGGATGGATGGATGGCTAGTTACTGTATATGTTAATGTATGATTTTTCATAATTTAAATATATAATAATCTTATATAAAAGAATAAAATATATACTGTATGTTATAATTTACAACACTATATATATATATATATATATATATATAAATCATATAATTATATGATTTTTCATAATGAAAAATATAATAACTGAGATAGTCACCACTGATAAGCTATTAGTAAAGATAATGTAGAAACTTTAATTTCCTGTAAAGCTGCTTTGCAACGATTTGCATCGTGAAAAGCGCTATACAAATAAACTTGAATTGAATTGAATAATAATCTTATATAAAAGATTAGATTTAGATGATAGATAGATAGATAGATAGATAGATAGATAGATAGATAGATATAGATAGATAGATAGATAGATAGATAGATAGATATAGCAAAATATAAAATGAGAAAATATTATTACATTGAAAATATTAATTAATTAAATAAATTAACAATTTAAAGTATTACATAGACTCCAAATATCATATAAACACACACACACATACACACACAAACACATTTTACTTAATAAAAAATAATAATAAACTTAATAAATTAATGTAAAACTCACAAAATCCTTGTGACAGAATTGTATTCAGCTGTGCTTTGGACTTGCATCAGCACTCTGAGCTGCCACTCCTCCCTCCTCTGGTTCAGGCTTCATGGCTGAGAGCCAGTCAGGAGTGATATACTTTGTTTCACTGGTGTGTACTAATCGCCCTTCGGCGCTACACAGGTAATGGTGCACGAAGGAAAGGAAAAACCCTTGTGACAGACGTTTGGGATGGTGGATGAGACGAAAGGAGAAGAGAGTGCACACAGCATCAGGAAGCTGAAGGGAAAGTGTCAGGGTGATGGGGGCCGGGATAGACTGGAGACGACCGAAGCAGACAAGGTGGAGGTGCTGGGGTCTGAAAGTGGTTGGTTAGTCACAGAGGGGATGGGAGAGAGTCGTGGTGTGAGTGTCAGAGTTTAATACGCTGTCTGTCAGGCCCCGCCCCTTCTCTGGCAGCTCCAGTTCACCGGCTGACACGTGGAGCCCGGTTCTCGGAGCGCAGGTGCCTGCTCTCACGCGCCGGGGGTCATGGGAGGTAGAGGTAGACGCCGTGCAAAAATGGACAGTGACAAATGACAGTGCAGCTCAGGCCATCACTGGCAACTCCAAATCAGCTGTGGAGAGAGTGAGAGCCGACTCTGTGTGCAAACGGCCAGAGACGCAGGTGGAGATGGCGGTGGATTGAAAGCGTGTTATTGATCATGATTTTAAGTAGTCTGTCACAATTAGTCCCATGGTACACTCATCAAAGCCAACATGTAAAGTCAAAACAAGAAACCACTGATATAAAATTGAGTAACTATTGGCACCAAGGTGGCACCAAGGCCACATAGCACATGAAAGAAGCACCACAATAGTGCTGCAATGGAGCAAAATAAACTTATGACAAAATACAAAGTTGATAAGAATTAATTTTACAAGGACCATTTTCCGAACTGATCTAACACTACTTCATATTATAAATACTACTATGTAGTGCAATCAGTTTTATGCTGTATAAGATACATTAAAAATGTATAAAAATCTTACATTTTACACTGTATATTTTGTGAAAAGGTTAGTATAATTAATATATATAAGCCTGATTCGGATGGTAATTATTTCTCATGGGAACGCAAACGATTTTCCATTTTCAGGAGTTAGTCGGTGATTTTATCGTCGTCCAAATCAAATTTTAATACAATTGTAAAATATGTATTAGGCCTACAATTACATACATAAAAATATAAACAACTAGCTTTATGCTTACCTTACGTAAATAAGAGGTTACATTAACTTATTTCTGCTAATCTCCACATTTTTAATAATATCCATCATTTTGAGAGATAAAATGCAAGACAGAAAACCAGATCACAGAACTGTCAAAAAGTCGCCATCTGAATCCATGAGTTTTATTACTGAGATGCCATGTACATTTATTTTTACAGATGTCCACATGAGAAACAATTACCGTCCGAATAGGGCTATATATGCATGAATAGAAAATGTTAGTTTTTTTTTCTAATTATATACAGTAAAAACTTAAGAATGTCCTTAAACTTTGAGAAGTTTTTATTCATTTAAACTAATAAATTTAATATGATCACTTTATCTTTTATATATTTAGGTGAGAATTAAATGTCTTATTATTTTTACATGTATGTTATGCTGAATGACGATGGGACATTATTTAACCCATATTTTGACATATAAAAGTTATTGGAAACATTCAAGTAGACACTTAACTTCAATTTAATATGCTTTCTACACTCTCAGAAATAAAGGTATGAAATTTGTCACTGGGGCGGAAACTTTTCAAAAGGTAGACATTGTACTTTTGGGTACTAACCCTGGTATGGACCTTTTATGTACAAAGGTGTACCTTTTGAAAGGGTACCGCCCCAGTGACAACTTTCATACCTTTATTTCTGAGAGTGTATGTATATCAAATCACTTCTGTAAATGTAATTGGATGCAGAAACCAAACAGTATGACAGATGTATAACCTTCACTCAAAAGAAAAACCAAGAACATCACACTCAGTGCTCTGGAAAGATGGAAAACATTGCATTTGCCTTATAATTACATAATGCTAATATAATTACACTGTCCTGGTTCAAAGTTAAGCATCACCTAAAGCTTCCTGGGCAAAGAATGAGATTTTATTTAGATGCAAGGCCACTGCTAAGAGGGTGGGGGGGGCAATGGTTTATTCCATTCGATCTTTTGGCAGGGAATCTATCATTGAAGGACGACAAGCAGCAGATGCGTAATAGAATCATTTGTTCTCTTGTCCTGTTCTTTTTGTTTTAAAAGCCTCTTTTTCCTCTCTTCTTCTTCCGATGTTATATCACCAGATGAATCTCTGCATTCCCTAAAGGGAAGGTGCTGAACTCTGAAATAGCACAGCCAGTTGGAATCGTTACATCAGATAAAAATGGACGCACGTAAAATATGAATGTGGTTCCAAGCCCACCAAGAATCAAAAACAAATGGATGAGACCTGTAGTCTTTGCAGTCTCCACTGTGTAACCATGTGCTTGCGCAAAATGCAAGTAGGTTTATAGTGAAAAGAAGACAAAAAGGTAGTAGAATGGAACCTTTGGCAAGGATATTAGGAAGGAAGAAGGAGGGAAGGAAGAAAAACAAAAGACTTGTTTGATGAAGGAAGGAATAATATGAAGGAAAGTAGAAAGAAAGTAGGAAGGAAGAATGAAGGAAGGCGGAATAAAGGGAAAAAGAAAGTAGGGATGAAGGAAGGATGGAAAATTGGAAGAGAAGTAAAATAAATAAAGAAAAAACTCTAAAGAAAAAAGGGATAGTAAGAAGCAGGAAGTTTGTTGGAAGTTTGTAGTATGTTGGAAAAGAAAACGGGAAGGAAAAATGTAGACAAAGGAAAGGAAAAAGGAATTAGGAAAGAAAAACTAATGAATGAGGCAAACAAAACATACAATAGGAAGACAGAATGAAGGGAGACGGGGGGAAAAGGAAGGAAGTTGGAAGACAGAAAGAAGGAAAGAAAAAAATGTAGGAAGGAAGGAAGATAAATAAATTGGAAGGGGAATGGCAGGGAAAAATAAAGGACAAAAGAAGAAAGGAAAACACTGGAAGGGGAAGGGAAAATAAAGTACAAAACTAGGAAGGAAGGAAGGAAAAACTGGAAGGGGATAGGAAATACGAAGGAAGGAAAAAGGAAGAAATAATTTGGAAGGGGAAAATAAAGTACAAAAGTAGTAGAAAGAAAGAAAGAAAGAAAGAAAGAAAGAAAGAAAAACTGGAAGGGGATAGGAAATTTGAAGGAAGGAAAAAGGAAGAAATAATTTGGAAAGGGGAAAAAAGTACAAAAGCAGTAGAAAGAAAGAAAGGAGGAAAGGGGGAAAATAAAGTAAGAAGGAATGCACAATGAAGAAACAGAAAAAGCTGCAAAGGGTAAGGGAAAAAAGAAAGGAAGGTAGTTGGAAGACAACGCAAGTAGAAAGAACAAATGAAGGACCTGAAGAAAGACATTTGTTTGACGGTGCGACAATAAAATAGGTCATTCCCAGCTACAAAGGCGGAACATAAAGAAATGGTTTATATGGCAGATTTCACAGTAAAGCAAACTCAGCACTACACCTGGTGAGGTCAGAATCAAATCACTTCAAGGCCAGAACTGAAGTGTGTGTGTGTGTGTGTGTGTGTGCGTGTTGGGGGAGATTGGGTTCTGTAGCCACTGCAGTTCAGCCATCTACAATCGATCACCGATTACCACCCTTGTCAATGAGAACAAATGAGGTCGCACACTGGTCGTCTTCCTCATCTCCTCTTCATTATGCTTTTCAAAAAGATCGGTAATTATAACCCGAACACAGAAATAAATCAAGCATACCGCATGTTAGAAGTAAAAACACAGAGTGAACAATCTCCAGCTGGTGTCACACTCGCTGAAGTTTAATCAGGCTGCTGCTAGCACACAATCCCTCATTAGATGCACTGGAGCAGTATAGATGAGGGAAAGGAAACTAGAAGGTCTACAGAACCATTTGTCATTTCTGCTCATGGGTCAATCTCTGAAAGAACTAAAGCTTGAGATGAGGTAACTTGGCATGTTTTGTATGTCAGTGCTGCTAGCATAAAAGCTAACATATTTTAAAAGGGACCAAACAATGGCGTGGAGAAATTAATTTGAGCAGTTTCTCATCAATAAAACACAGAGTCTTGGCCAAGTAGGGTTATAATCCTCATCAAAAAGGGTCACTTTTTTATTAAAAACTAAATAAAATAAACAAATAAATAAATAAATTCTTGTTATATAAGAATTACATTTAATATAATTCTATATAAATGCATTGCAATAAACTCAACAACAACAGCAATAATATTTCTACTACTACTACTACTACTAATAATAATAATAATAATAATAATGATAATCATCATCACTGAAATGTAACATTTATGGTTTTTAATAACATTAAAAAAATTAATAATAAAACAAGTTAATGTTTAATATTAGTTTTATACAATATTAATATTATTAATATTAAAATTAATTTAATATTATTTGGTATACAATTGGTATAATTGTTTTCTTAGAAAGCAATGTCTGTCACAGCATAATAGCTCTCACTGCCATTATTTCTACACAACAATTAATCATCTCATAGATGAACTTCCAAATCATTCATTAAACAAGATAATAATCCATGGCTCATGAAGTTGTGCCTTAGAATTGTAAAAGAGATCTCTGATGGGGTTAAGTTAATCATTCTTTATACAAAGCGGAGCAACATCCGTTTCAAACACACTTTTAATTGACTGAGACACCACAGGAAGTCTTTGAAGGAAAAAAACGCTACCAAAGAGTTAAAAAAGAAACCAAAATCAAGCAAATATATGTAAATCACAGGAAGTTTGATGTGCTATTGATGTTTTAGGATCACTAAGTCTGTAATGAGCAATATGCTTTGAGTCAAATTAATTAGATAGCCACAAGTAACCTGAAGCAAAGCATTTGAGCTCCATATCCACAGAAATGAAGTCTGGAAGTGCAGAACTACGGCTGTCTATTTTATTGAACCAGAAGGATGAATGCAGGCACTGGAGCTACAGATCTCTCATATACACACACATATACTTTACACATATTCTTTCTCAGAAGTAAGGACTTCTAAGAGAGAGAGAGAGAAAAAAGCTTTTTCCATTTGTGTGAAAGCCCTGCTGTCAGATTTAAGATGGTAATAATGGGATCTCACTGCGAGCCCTCAGAGAAAGTTTAACTCAGACGTAAGATGCGGGCTGGAATAAGAATCAGGAGACGGGGTGCTTTAAACACCCTGCGGTCCAGCTATAGAGAGCCAGCGATGCCAGGTAGCACTTGCAGCTGAACAAAGACTGGACCCAGATCTCTCCAGATATCTTTGCTTCAATCTCCACCAGAAAGCATTTGAGGATACAACAGAAAGTGATGTACCTGCAATAACATCCAAAATAGAGACAAAAAGCGCTATCTCCCTGAACAGCTTCATTTACAAGTACTTCAGAAAAATACTAATGTTTTTTGAAGGACTTTGTGCGTTCCCTGGACCGAATCTTTTTCTTTTCACCACAGGAGTAGATTAAGATTATTTACGCCTGAGTTCATATGAACAACTCTCATTCATCGCATTGGATGAGAACCAAAAGAATAATCTAAAGTCTCAATACAAGAGTACAAACAGCTTTTCCCACCGCTCTCAGCTCAGACAGTCGGACAGAAAGGGCTACTGTTTGATTTCGAATAAAGGAATAATAAAATCGCTGAATAGGGTGACAGCAGGCCACATTTTATCCCCAGGCGCTTGCGGCTTTGAGGTCAGACTTGAGGGCCAAAGTAGGCACAAGGCCAAGAAATGAAGTCTGATACTATAGCAGCATTTAGCAGAATGCGGTGATTGTGGTAAAGCTGTCTACAAGAAACCAATCATTTCAAACAGTAGAAATTCCATAAATCAGCAAAACAGCAAATATATGTTAACGTAAAATTTACCTATACAGTATGCTACCCATTTAATATAAATATAGAATATACACATATCTAGAATAAATAAATGCATTGTATAAATATACAAAATATCTAAATTCATAAATACATAAAAAGCAGTAATTAAATATTAATTAGTATCATGTTTATTTTTATTATTAAAAAAAATAGTATTCACATTATAGCACAAGTTTAACTGCTATCTAAAAATACAGAGCTTTATATAAAAAATAAATGTAAAAAAAACAATTGTATGTATGAAATGTATAATTAGTATTAAAAATATTAAATTAAATAAAAAATAATATTAATAAAATATAATAGAATATTAATAATAATAATAATAATAATAATGATAATCATCATCATCATCATCATCAGTAAAAAAAATTAATAAGCGATGTGGTCACATATTAAATCTGTGATAAGTAAAAATAAATAAATAAATAAACATTTAAAAACAAGAACATACACAGAAATACTAATAATAATACTAATAATACTAATAATAATATATTATTATTATTATTATTATTATTATTATTATTATCATATTTTCTTGTCCTTACCAGGTCAAGAAAATATGATCATATTACCCCAATTTTCAAAAGTAATAATAAAATTTGTACTTTGTAATTGCTGAAATTAATAACTTGTATGAAAAAGCAAAAAGCAAAATTATAATTATATAAAATAAATATAATATTCTAAATTAAATTTGATCATAAGTCTAATTATTTCTCTCACACACACACACACACACACACACACACACATGTCTGGTTTGCTATCCTTGTGGGGTACACCAACCCTACCCCTAAACCTACCCCTCACAGGAAACTTTCTGCATTTTTAGATTTTCAAAAAACTTAATTCTGTATGATTTATAAGCTTTTGTACCCGTGGGGACCACAATTTAGGTCCCCACTGTGACACGAGTCCCCATGAGTCTGTGTGTATTCAGGTTTAAGTCCCCACCAGAATAGAAAAACAGGTACACACACACACACACACAAATAATAATAATAATAATAAAATAAACACAGCATGTGTATAAGCACAATAGCATTCACTGCCAAACAACAATTAAGTGACTAAAGAGTTTAAAGAAATATATTTAAAAAAATAATAATAATAATAATAACCCATGACTCATGAATGTATGCTTTATATTATTGTTAAAAATAAAGTGGTCACACTTTATTTTAAGGTCCAATTCTTGCTATTAATAAACCATTAACTACTCCTAATGTGCTGCTTATTTATAGTTAGTAGGGTAGTTAGGTATTGGGTAGGATTAGGGATGTAGAATATGGTCATTCAGAGTATCTGCTTTATAGCCTAAAAAACAGCCAATATGTTAATAATAGGCATAGTTAATAGTGAGAATTGGTCCCTATACTACAGTGTTACCAATAAAGTATATGGATGTTCTTTCTTTCTGGAGTTTGAATAACAGGGTACAAGCAAACCAAAGCACAACAATCATCTTCCTGTAATTTGCTGGAGACCAAAACAGCCGGAACGAGTCAGATCAAGCCGGAACCGGCAGCCGGACTTCTTCCAGCACCATCCAGAGCTCTCCTCCCTCCTCCATTCTCTTACTTAATTCCACATCCGTTTACGTTATCGGCTTAATCTCCAATTAATTAGCTTTGTTAAAAAAGGATTGAGAGTTCTCGCTTTCTGTCAACAAGAGTGGGGGGTAACAGATGGAAGAGGGTGGGAGGGTATAAAGGGATTGGTGGAAAGAAGAGACAAGGGTAGCGGTTGTAAAACACGGTAGAAAGGGGGGGGGGGGGATGTCCCCGTGGGAACCAAAGTGAAACGGAGGAAGTCAATGAATTTGGCATTGTGCCAAGGCAAGACACAGTCAGCCAACATGGCACGCATTCATTCTGAGCTCTGTCTGCGACGTACAAGGGGCTTATGGATACTTTGACACCCTTACCACCAGACAGAGCCACTGATTACATTTCAGTAGATGTTGAATGAAAAATACAACATGGCAAGAGGCTCCGGGGACCGAAAGCATCACATTAATTATCCCTTTGATACATGAGCATTTGTGTTGGTTGTAGTGTAATTGGTGTTGCACGGTTCCACACGAGCCTACATGTCAACGTAATGTTCATTACTAAGCCATTATATGACATCCGGATGACTCATATTCATAACGACTGAGATGTCAAGGGGGAAAATTCGAAATTTCTGGGTTTCATGTCAGAGCTGGGACGCAAAACAGGGTTGTTTCCCACTGCTACGGCTAAAAAAGCAGCCAAAATGCATCAAGGGTAGCCAAGCCGACCGCGCTTTGGAGGATTTTGAGAGGAGAGAGGAAAACAACAACCCTGCCAAACCCATCGGAGAATCAGGAAAGCATGACTGAGCCTAGCATCCCAGCACGTAAGCAAGGCGATGGCTAACTACGGCGTCCACTAACTGCTCGCCAGCAATGCATAGGCTTTGGACTTCACACAAACCCAACGTTCCATCCAGCACAGTAACATATGAATCCTATTTAGAGACCAAAAGCGTGGCTGAAACTCCATCAGGTTCATTATTCCTTGAAATCGGTAAACACAACACCCATTAGGACTCAGTTTAATGAACGATTAAAGATGTACATACACATCTGAACTCCCAAAGAAGCATTTGCTAAATCCAACCTGATTTGATCTTGCCAAACAGTTTAAAATGTCAAATAAGACCAAGAAGCTCAAGAGTTTGATTCAGAGCAAATTGTTAAAATGGAACAATTAGAATAGCGTTTTAGCATTTCCCTTCTTCCTACAAATCACAGTTGTTGGTATAAAAAAAATGAGTCAGTTGATGTCACACTTATTCACTAATAACGCAATGTGCCAAGTTTCCCGCTGAGTAGTTTACACTGGCTTACCTTTCATGCCAAACTTTGAGCGTCTGCCATATTTGTTGATTAGCACAAACATAACGACAAGAAGAACGCAGGCGAAGCCAGCCAAGCCAACTGCAATCGACACCTAGAGAAGCAGGAAACACAACATTTCATTTATTTGATGAACCAAATTATGAGATGAGAGCCAGATTTATGAAAACCTAAACAGTCAGGTTAGCACTTAGCTTAGCGTTTGGAGCTGAATGCTAGCATACTTAACCATGGTTAATTTTCGTAAGGGACTGCACAGTAAACGGTTTACTGCCTGCTAATTAAAAGAAAAATGTATATGAAACACTACTCAATATAAAAGGCTAAAACGAACATTAGCATGCTACACTGTTGTTGTGATGTCTCATCACATTGCATGTTTAATTCCCACAGTATATTTTTAGCTATGTTGACTTTTTAATCAAAGCCTGTGCACAAAAAGCCTTAACAAAATCAAATAATGGTTCTCATTAACAAATTTGTGACATAAGTTTGTAAAGAAAAAGGTTGTGCGTTTATGGAAAATGTTTAGACATGTTTTATGCAAATGGAAAACCTCATTTATTTAGATTAGAATGAGGTCAAGAACAAATTCATGTGGCAAGGTATCTGATGTAGAAACATTTGGTGAGAAGTTCTCCTGTGTGTACAAATATGAAATAATCCTCGCAATTATTAGTGAATGAAATGCACTGAGTCTAGTAAGAAGTCTCTTCCATTCTCATTATTCACACTGGAATGAAAGGTCAAGTCAAGCGCATTGCATCGTGGGAAACCGTATGCTCGGTTGCACATTTTGGCAAACATAGTAGGTCATCTGGGTATTCTACATGTATGCATAGAGAAAATTAGCATTCTGTTTACATTCTACACACTGTAAAACACATGCTAGCATGCTATAACTTTAGCTTGAATCTCAAAACACGTCTTATTTGTTAATATAATAACTTATAATCTAAAATGATTTTTTAAATATTTTTAGGAGGGAACTACAGTAAAGGAATGACATAACTAGCAACTTAAAATGTGTCAAATAAATATTTCTATCTAATCTCTTGTGTAGTAATCTTTTGTGTAGGAAACCTATGAAGTGTGTCTTGACTTGTTTATATGATTTGTATTGATGTTGATGCTGTAATCATGAGAGATTTATGTAATTGGAGTCATAAGTTGCATATGGCAGCGGTAGCTTTGATAAGTTGCATGAAAAGATAAGTCCAAAGCATATAAAAGGGGGAAAAAATTATTATAATAATAATTCAGGTTAGGTGTCGTAAGACAGAGATACCGCTATAGCCAAGATACACTTCCTTATGGGAAATACAAAGCGTACAACTTAATATAATGTCTAAATGCTCCAGATAAACACCAAATAAAGACAATAAACAATAAATCAAAGCAGTCAGAGTGCTGGAATAAAGCTATCTGAAGCAAAAAAGCTTTTCCCTGTAATTAGGACCTCCAAACAATCGAGGGCCATGCTCACTTTTTGTGTCAGCGCTAGATTCCCTATTAAACCCTTCAAATGAAAATTTAATCTCTTTCCAGTCAATTATAGCACAAAGATGAACAAAAGTACTTTTTTAAGCAGCTGTAAAACACAGAAGCCACAAGGGAACCAGCAGATAGAGGTAGAGAGTGAGGAGGAAAAAAATACACAAAAAGAAAATGGTTTAGAATAGTTTGTTTTCGACACCACTGTCATGTGTTCCTGGGAACAAGATGTTCAAGAAACCTCATTATACTTCATATGGGTGCTTTTGATCTCAGGAGAAAAAAACAACACTCACTCCAAATGTGTCCTCTTCAGGCCGATGTGTCATGGTTGGAATAGCTGTCGGAGTCGGACTCACTAGAAAACAAACAAGAGTGTAGTGTTGCTCAGAATGAAGAAAGAAGAAGAAGAAGAAAAATATATTTTTGAACCTTTTGAAGATAAAATAATACTACAGTACATGGACATACTGTACATTACTGTGACCCCAAAATGAGTAAATGACTTATGTTTTCACATTGTGCTTTGATCAGTTCAAAGGTAGGTAGGGTGGTAGTGTAGGTAGGTTGGTAGGTAACCAAAGGTTGACAACCAAAAATGTCCAAATTCTGTTTAGCTATATTTTGAAAAGTATATGTACAGTATATGTGTGATATTGTTTTATAATTTAAAATTGCTTAAAATATATTTGTGGCTTAAATGTACATATACATTTTAGAGCCACTGTATAAGTAGCATAGATTTGATTTCCCCCCAAAATCAAGGGTAGGGTGGTAGGTGGGTAGGGTGGTAGGTGGGTAGGTAGGTAGGTAGGTAGGTAGGGTGGTAGGTAGGTAAGTAGGTAGGTAGGTAGGAGGGTAGGGTAGGGTAGGGTGGTAGGTAGGGTAGGTAGGTTGGTAGGTAGGGTGGTAGGTAGGGTAGGTAGGTTGGTAGGTAGGGTGGTAGGTAGGGTAGGTAGGTTGGTAGGTAGGGTGGTAGGTAGGGTAGGTAGGTTGGTAGGTAGGGTGGTAGGTAGGGTAGGTAGGTTGGTAGGTAGGGTGGTAGGTAGGGTAGGTAGGTAGTTAGGGTGGTTGGTAGGTAGGGTAGGTATGTAGGTAGGTAGGGTAGCAGGTAGGGTAGGTAGGTAGGTAGGGTGGTAGGTAGTGTAGGTAGGTCGGTAGGTAGGTAGGTGGGTAGGGTGGTAGGTAGGGTAGGTAGATTGTATGTTCACTCTGAGTAACTGTTTTAAGACTGGAAGGCCGCTTCATGCAGAATTGATCTCCAACACACCTGCCTGGAAGTTTTTAGTATCCAAAGACCTTGATTTTCTGGTTCAGGTGTGTTTAATTAGTGCCAGAGCTAAACTCTGCTGGAAGGTGGCCCTCCAGGAACAGGACTAGACAACCCTGGTTTTAAGAGTACCTTCGGTGATTATTCACTAAATATGTCTTGGGGCAAATACTGTTTGATTAGACCCGTTTTTTGCAAGGTTACTGCCATTTCGACAGGGAGTCCAATCCTAGATTAGGCAGTCGCTATTATTCATGTAGTATTGAACAAAAGCCTTAGGCTGTTCTTATTTTTCTGTTTTTTTACCTCGATGGAGGGCCCGTGTGTATACGGCCTGATATAGCCATCTAACTTCATTCAGAGCTCTGACAGTAACAATCTGTCATTCACACAGTTTCTGTGCCTCAACTTGATTAAATATGCTAAACTAGGGTGATATCAGTGCAACATTCTTGTGAAGGTCAGTAAATGTCCCTCGGACAGTATCTTGTGAAAAAGGATCTTATTTTTCTCCCATACTGACAGATATCGGTCACATTATGCCAAAAATACAAAACAGGTCTAATAACAGCATGCCCAACTATGGTGGCCGGCCATTTGAGAATAAGGCCAAGGTAATTGTTTGGAGGGTAGTTGTATGTTCAGTGCACAGACCAAATTACTTCTTTCTAAATCATTCTTTGTTTTATGATAAACAAAACTAATGAATAAGTTACAAAAATACATGCAGCAAACAATTAAAGGGAGAACTCACCATAATCTGGGTAGTCTACAGAGAAAAGAGGGGAAAAAAACACACAGTGGTATATAATTACAACTAGATATGAATATGTCAATATCAGCTCTAAGGACTCAGGTAAACACATTTTTAAACTGTTATTATACTATGATCAGCATTTACCCTTCAGTGCATTCTTGTGCAATTATGGTAATGTTCGAATATGAGTTTTTTAGAATTTAATATGAGAAATCATTGCAATATTTAACATGCAATTAAACATTATATTGATGTGAAATCAGACATGAGGGCATCATATGATCTGCATGGATACATGTTCATGTGCACACAATATCAGTGCCGTGAGGTTCATAATTAATGAAAACACTAGTATAAATACATCTGATGTTTTTGAACAAAATGCTCACCAAGACTGCATTTATTTGATCATAAATACTGTTAATATTTTGAAATATTATTAACATTTAAAATGGCTGTTTCTTTTATAACATATTTAACATTTTAAAATGTAATAAGCATGTAATAATAATCATCACCTCATTAATTAATTTCATAAAAAATGATACACACACACACATACAGTATATCTATCTATATATATATTTTAAATAATTTAATAATCCATTTCATGTAAAAAAAAAAAAATGCTAAATTAATTCTTTAAATAAATAGTAAAACCTCAGTTTTTGTGTGTGTGTGTGTGTGTGTGTGCGTGTGTATGTAGTATCAGACTTTTCACTCTAACTTTACCTATACGTATCTATTTAAAGCACAGACTGAACCCAAGTTTTTCGGTATGACAGTGCACACACTCACACACTTATGTGCGCTGTAGCATCATCCCAAGAAATGTGAACTTTCCAAGTAAGGGTCTGTATCTATATTTATCTATAAACCTGTTGGATTCTCACCTCGGGTGTTAATAAGTTATTCAGGCAGGGCCTTTAACCGACATCCAGTCTGTTCTGTTTCTCAACACGGCATCTGTGACCTAACAGCTCTAATCATAGAAATGCTTGCCCAGAACAAGAGAACTTGACTTTTATTTCCCACAGGTGGAAAATCAACATAGTACTTTTTGCAGGTATGACAACACTTTGGGGGAAAAAATGTTTCCAGTTGTATTTGACAGTTCACTCATTGGGAAACACTATGTAACTATAAGTTTTAGAATAACATGCGATGTTATCGAGTCACGTACCATCAAAAGGTGGCCGTAGGAAGTGGGCGTACACAGTTTTGATGGCCACGCCCAGGAAGTTGCTGGCCTCCAATGTGTAATTGCCATTGTTGTGGTGTGTGGGGTTTTTGAACATGAGGCATCCCTCTAGATTGTCCTGGTAGACATCCATCTCTGGACGGATGTATTCAGTCGGCTTGATCTCTTCACCCTTATAGTACCAGCGCAGGGTGGGCAGGGGGTTTGCACGCACCGTGAAGATCATACACGTGTCGTGCCACTTCTGCGGCTCCTCAAACTTAATGATAACAGGAGGGACTGCAGGAGAGAAACAAAATACTTTTTATACAGAGAGGATTAAGTACTTTGTGCCACCATCCAACATAAATCCATAGACCAATGAGCATGGATTATCATAAACCGCATTTATGCATGAGTGGGACTTTGGCCTCTGCGGCACAGGTGGTCCGTACAGATATTTGTTTGATTCGCTATCCTGCCTCTTGGACAGGAAGATCCCAGGTTAACTGCCTGGCTGGTCATCAAGCATTTGGACGAGCAGATGTTTCATGGAATGCAGGCACAGAGCCAAAGGTGGGAAACAACTGCAGCCCATAAACGTTTCCATCATCTTTTCCACCCACCGTATGTTTGACGGTAACTGTCAGCAATTATGATGCTGTAAATATGTCAAATGTTCATATTAAACATTCATCAGGGATCAAATCAGTGGTTAATTCATTTCAGGATGTTTTCACACCTAATTCGTGTGAAACGGAGCGGTTCAGCGTGTATATGTGAACAAACCATGTGATCTCAGACCCCCCTAAAAGGACCCAAAAGCGAACCGTACTCAGACCACCTCCGGATCGTTTGTGGGTCCGTTTGTGGTTCGATATCTTCGTGATATGCGAAAGCAATGAGATCCCGGACCGCTTTGCGTTTCGTTTCGACATGTGTACCTGGAGACTTGCCATACCTGCAGTCACGTTACGTCACTGCTGTAACAACAGAAAAAACTTTTCACCATGGCAGGTCGTGGGGTTGTGTGGTCCCAGGAGGAGAGTTGTGCACTTATTGAAATTTGGAAAGATGATTACATTAAACGCAAACTCTCCTCAACCCATAAAAACATAAAAGTGTTAATTTCGTCACAAGCAGTCCTGTGGCAAGCAGCAGCAGTTGTTGATAGTGTTGGAAGAACATTTTCTTTTTAGTTGCTATCCTTTTCCTCTTCCGTTTTTTTCAGATGCTTTCCTTTAGTTCTGCTTTGTCTGACTCTTTCTCTGTTTGTCATTTGCTTCAAAATGTGCCACATCCATGTGATGACAACATGTGAAGACGCCATCTTGAATACCCAAAATCCACTGCTGCACAGAAAGCTGGGGTCTGAGTTCTTATAAAGTTGTGGTGTGAACAAGAAAGGGTCTGAGATCTCTTCATTGCTGAAGAGGACCAAAAAAAGAACTGGGTTCTCTTTTGAGTCCACTAGATTGTGAACACCAAAAGGACTGAGGTCACTTTCGGCTGGTTCCCTTTCTGGTTCACTTTAAGTAAACTGGGTTTGTTTCTTTTAAAACGAACTATATGTGAAAACACCCCCAATGTGTCATTTCTACTTACATGAACACACATAATTTCTTCTAGAATAAGTTATTTTAAGCTTAAATATTATAATACAGGACTATTCAAATGTTTGGAGTCTGCATTACTACACCTAAACCTTTTAAATCATTGACATCAAGTATTTTTTTGATTATTCTCCAGTCTCAAAGCCGGAGATTGTGAGAGACAAATAAAGAAAGAAAGAGAGAGAGAGAGAGTGAGAGAGACTGACTGACTTTCTCTTATTTCCACAGATTTTGCCGCTCTAAGCAAATCTTACACGGTCAATAGATATTGAGTGTGGGAAGAATCATGTTACACTGTTGTTGGCCAACACCTTTCAGTATAAATGTAAATACAGATACAAAACCGCAACCTCACATTACGTTGTAATTGTATCTAGCTGTGTTCTTATACGGTCTTTAATTGCCTTACTTCATTCCAAGTGGGAGGAAACAGCTATTGTTGGATATTGTGTTGTATTTTGTTTTCTAACTGTAGACACAGTTCTTTTTTCATTTTTTTCCATTTAGTTTACTTAATGGCAAAGCATCACAGGCTTACCAGGTGATTCTGACAACAGTTAAATTAACATTTTAATCGCTATATCATTTTATTGTGACACATTGTGAAACATAATATGAGTTCTCAAATAGTTTTAACTAGGCACAAAAGACGAGCACACTGGTTAGTCTATTCTGGAGTTAAGATTTATATACTAGTTTCATTTAATTAGATAAACCAAAGTTTCATTATCCTGTTGTGTTTTTTGGTAGAGTCATGTCTTTATATATGATCCTTGTTTAAGGCAGTGTTTGTCTTTGTTCTCTGCCTTTCATTGTCTTTTTGGATTTGTTTGGTTATTGTTACTCAGGGGTAGGATTTATATGTTTGATTAGAGGCATAGTTTCTTTTTGCCAATTTTCATGTTGCTTATTGCCTCAGGATTGTTGTTTCTTTCATTTTCTTTTTCATTTGGGACATTATTTTTGCATGCCTGCCCCTATATGGGACAAATAAACTTCCTTTTTTCTTATCGCTAAAAATGCAATGTGCATTGATTGTTTTCCAAGTTTAATATAAGGCACAAAACACATTTGAAGTGAACAAAAACAGGAACATTTTCAAGTGTCTGATTCCCACATACCATTCCCAACACAGAAAATACACCACCTAACTCTGCCACAAAGCAATCACATGTAGTCTGCTCCACACTGAAACATGATAACATTGATAAATCTCTCTAATATTTCACTTACAGACTTTTTTTCGTGTGAAAAGTCCAGATGAAGAACAGCCCTCGCTTTCATAGATCAATAAACTACACAAATTACGTTCCTACAACACGCTGGGTTGTGTAGAACCTAAGATCTCTTTTTTGTAGGAGTAGGACTGTTTCTGGTGAAGCAATTTATCATTATTTTATAACCAATTTCATTAGCCTCACTGTGATTTTTTTAGAATTTGATTTGACAAAGCAGTCATTTGCACAAATTTGGCTAAATTAAAATACTAATAATTATAAAACAGTGAACTAATATTCAAAACAACATTCAAAAGGCAGTGTGTAATTTCTGTGCCTCTAACATCACTAAACAGAACTACAAAACAATCCAACCCGATCTCATGAGAAAACCTAAAGGTTGTGATTTTGTATGATTTCATAACATGATTTGTATGGAAATTTTTTTTAGGGAGAAATAAAAATGTAAGAATAAAGGGCCACCCCTAAACAGAAGTGTCAGTGGGGTGTAAGCAGAACGGACGAAAACATACAAATAAGACTGTCATAAGAATTAGCTACCAATTCACTAAAATGTAAAATAGTTACAAACTGCCATAAAAGTGTGTTAAAACAATCTGTTGTCAAACAGGTTTCCATAACACCCTCTCTCTATCTGTCATTGGTCAGTCAGTCAGGTAGCTCCACCCCAAACTCACACCATTGGCTGAGCCAGTTGCTATGCTGTGCAGGTCAGAATCCTAAAACAAACAGCGATGTTTTGAAAGCATCACACAGCCACAATATTTACACTTTTGAGCAAAATCAACTGCCACAATGGCTTACTTTTAGGTGCCTACATGCTAAGCTACAATAATAGAAAGTATTTTAATAACAAAAATTACACATTTCACCTCTACCTTGCTATAGCATTGATTCTGCGTCTCCCAGAGCCATTTCGATCAATAGTACTTACTACTTCCAAAAAAATAAAAAAAGCTTTCTGGTAATCCCCTCCCTAAACGCCTACCTTTAAAATAAAAGGCAATACAAATTAAGAAACTGAGTTGGAAGCCATGAGGCACAGTAGCAAGTGACAGTAACAAGCTAAAGAGGCAGACAAAGCCAGTTCAGTGAGCTAGACAGAAGCAGAATTGGCACGTTAGAGGCAGTGAGGCTGAATGTAAAGATATTCGAGAGGCAGGGAGCAAGAAAAGAGGCACTTACACTGTACTGAAAGCTGTATTGAGGCATTAGTCATCCCAACTATATTCTCTGCAATGCAAGTCAGCATGAAGCTGTTATCGTCTCTGCTGATGTTGACCAGAGTTAAGTTGATGGAGTGGACATTCGGTGGATATTGATTGGACTGGAAGAGAGAAAGACACAATAGCTTTTGGAAACACAACCAAGCTTGCACAGATTCAACAAATGGTTTATGGTGTAAACCAGTCACTGTAAGGCTCAAGTGAGTAATTTAATAGATCTTAAATTGAGTAAATGCCAAATTAAATTTTAAACAAAACCAGACTGTTAGGGATAGACGTATAGTCCGTTTAAAAAGGTAGTTCTGTCAGGACCACTATCGTCAAAGATAACTTACAGTTAGCATACATTTTAGGTTGGGGGTATGGTTCTGTTCTGGGCAACACTCCCTGCCCATCCATGCAGCCTAGCATAGATAGGAGCAGGGAGAGCATAAATAACCCCCCTAGGGTAAACTGAACAGAACCAACATTAATGATTAATGTAGCAGATATCATCAATGTGTGATTATTTTATATATCAACATAATTCAGTGGTCTGACTCACGAAGAAATATCCAATGCCAAGTCCTGACTGGACGAGAGGAGGAGTTGGGGATGGAGGTGGGTGATTAGCTCCTGAGCAAAGCGATAGCTGCTGAACAATGACTGAAAGGACCTTATAAAGGGAATTATGATTGGCGTCGTATTCCTATAGGTAGACGTGGATCAGCTGAGTGTCAGCTGATGCGAGCTTGACTAACGTGACCTGCCAGAACTAACGCTACGCTCCATTACTGGCTATCCAGCTGCAAAAGCACATATGGCTGGTTTAAACTGGTTTAAGCTTGTTTAGTTGGCTTCCCAACTGTTTTTTTAAGCTGGTTTAGACCCATGTTTTCCAAAGTTGTATGTTCTACTAAATTAAATATGCCATCTACCTTGACTAATATCATTTTTAAGGTACATAAAATGCACAGTTTTTACTAGTCAAAATGCTACAAGCAAAAGTCTGCCTTACTTGGTGTGTGTTAATGGAGTGCAGTCCACCAACAGTCCAGTCCACTTCCGGTACCGGCACTCCTGACCCATTACAGGTGATTGTGACCCTGTCACCTTCTATCACCGTCAGGTTACTGTGACTTACGCTGATTTCCGGCAAATCTTGGTGGGAAATAGACAAGCAGTCATGGTACAACAAAAGGTATTTATGCTTTTTAACATAAATATGTTCAAGTTAATCTAAATAAATGAAATGGCTGAGCTCTATTGACAGCATTTGTGGCAAGAATTTCATTATGTCGATTCAATTCGTCCCTTACTTTAAAAATACCTTTTTAAGGTCATGACATTAAAGCACCGGCTATAATTTTACACAAACAACATCAGGAAACAATTTTACCACACTAGGCTCATGTTAAGATTTACAATTGTTTAAGTTTTAGAGCTACAGTATTCTTTTAAGGAACGTTTTCCACAAAATTAGAAAAATATACACATTTATTTTCTGTGGTAATCAAAATTGCTACAAATGCGGTTGAATCATTTTGATTTTAGCCAAAAATGACAATTCTGTCATCATTACTCACTCATGTCAATCCAAACCTGTATGACTTTATGACTTTCTCTTGCAGAACATGAAAGAGAATTTTGAAAAATGTGTTATTGTCCATACAATGAAAGTCTGTGGGGTCCAAAACAACATTAGACCATTTTGTTGGAAAATATCACTATAATATAGGGACCAATTCTCACTATTAACTAGTTGCTTATTAGCATGCATATTATTAACATAATGGCTGTTTATTAGTTCTTATAAAGCACATATTCTTCATGACCATACTCTACATCCCTAATCCTACCTAAACTTATCTTACTAACTATTAAGAGGCAGCAAATTAGGAGTTTATTGAGGCAAAAGTCATAGTTAATGGTTTGTTAATAGTGAGAATTGGACCTTAAAATAAAGTGTGGCCATATCTTCTTTCGTGTTCCACAGAAAAAATAAAGTCATACAGGTTTAGAATGGTGAGTAAATGATGACAATTATCATTTTTGGGTATACTATCCCTTTATTGAACCCAAGACATTTCTTTTATGGCGACCACAATTTAGAGAAAATGTCCCATACCACAGTGTGAGATGTTCATGAGCTGTAGAGGGATCTTGGAGACTCCATTGTTGCAGAACAGCTGCTGGTTATGGAGTCCGGCTTCGCCTCGCTGCTGCCACAGCTGGATCCAACGGATATTGCAGCTGCAGTTAAACACCACTCTTTCCAGTTTCCTGCCACAACACAATAGAGTTCTTAGTGAGGACGCACATCACATGCACACAATGCCAAGAAGGTCCATTTAGAAAACCAGCAGAAAACTAGGTGAAGGACACCGTTATCCTACAAAACATCGACTTCTCCAGCACCCATCAGTCAACCAAGGCCTGGAGAGCTGCTGGCGTAGTTCCATTTTGCAGCCAGAGTAGGTTCTGTGCCCAGGGCTTTGTGTACGAATGCTTTCTGGACTGCAGCCCTTTCCTGGCCACGTCTGTCCAGCTATTCAGCGTGCCAAATTCACCACTGGTGCCCAGGGCGATCACAGTCCACACAAACGAAGTCAAACAAAACATGAGCTTCTGGATTAAGGCAAAAACTAAGCCGCAAGACGTGATGTAATGTGGCATAATATTTCGGTGCAGTCTAAAATGAATTCTCGCAAAAAATAAGTAAAAATTGTCAAGTTAATAAACTGGTCAATTTAAAATGGATAATTTAGTTGGTAACTTGGTAACTTAGTTGGACATGAGTGAACTTGACATAAGCGAAACAAAGGATCAACCTGTCTACTAAAGAAAAAATGTCATGACTAGCACATATAACAGCTTTTACTTCAGTCTTAAAGAGGTCATATGATGCTGCTAAAAAGAACATTATTTTGTGTATTTGGTGTAATGTTTGTTTATCTAAAGACAGTTTAAGCCATAAAAATAATCACAAAATCTTAAAAAATTGTCACATGCACAGTTTTACAAAGAAACAAATGTGGCTTTATCTGGACTTACGTATAGACGTAAAATGCATTCAGTGTTTACATTTTATTAGTACTTCCTGGAAATTGAACCAATAACATTGCCGGTGCTAGAGCCACGCATGTAAAAACTATGAAAATGTATGTAAAATACTGCAAAATAATGCATAAAAAAAAACATTCATTTGGCAGATGCTTTCACCTGAAGTGACTTAAAGCATTCAAGGTTACGTTTACTGAAAACTGAACCCATAATATTGGCGTTGATTGAGTGAAACACTGTGAAAGAGAAATGCTTAAATACTTAAAAATATATATTATCAATATTTGCCAGTAAATTTTCTTAATACACCCCTCATTAGCAAGAATTTGGACCTTGTGTGCGAGTAAAGCATATTAGGGTTTCTTAAAGGATCTTCTCGATGCTCAGTAACATATGGGATTATTGTTGCATACATTTAACTGGACAGACGGAAGGGTGTGAGGTCAAACCCACATAAAACTGGCACTGGATAGCACCTCCACCCACAACTACCTCACTTGCCCAATGAAGGGCTTCCTTTCAGAACCATCTGTATGCCAATGATTCCAACACCTACTCCCAGTGCAGCTATATCGCTGCAAACAACAACCACCTCTAGCCCTCTCAGTATCGCATTTCACGCTCCTTCAAACAACCTTTGAGCGCAGCCACCCCCACTCCTGCACCAAAAACAGACATCTTCTACATCAACCTCCTCCAAATGTCTAAATGTCAACTCTGACATATCTCCCCGAAATCATGAAGGCTCCACTGAGAGTTTAGAGGGTCTTCGACTTCCTGGAAATGCTGAGTCAGGGGTGCCGTTTCCAGTGCTTGAAACTATCCTCTTCCCTGCTTATATCTTCTTCTTTACTGGTGTTAAGGGCCAATCTGAAGGCATCACCGCATCTATCCAGTATATGTAATGGACAAATGTTCAAGTAGCAAATAAAACAAAGAGGATATTACCAAGTTTAGAAGATTTGATCTAGATCATGGTTCTCAGTTGTTTTTGAACCCAAGGAGCCCCTTTTGTCCAACACATCATTCATAAATACATAAATTATAATTTTAAAATATATATTTTTTTATTTACAAAACTAATGTATTTAAAAAAAGTAAGTTTTTTTTTTCATTTTAACTTTACTAAAATATTTATTTAATAATTTGTTTGATATTTTAATTAAGATTGTGTTAATATAATAATTTAAATAATTATTTATTGAAAATCTTGAAAATCATAAAATAGGCAATTTATAAAGGCAAATTATAAAATATAAAATATAAAATAATTAAAATAATAATATAAAAATATAATATAGGAAAGGATATATTAGGAGACAGAAAGAATGCATATTTAAAATAAATGAATAAATAAAACACTTTTAAAAACAATGGAGACAGATAAACTAGGAGATGGAACGCATTTTTAATACAAAAAATAAAACCGGCAGATAGATTAACTATGAAGTCGAATGCACATTTTTAAATAAAGTAAAATAAAAAGCTAATAAAAAAATTTAAAAAACAAGTTGATAGATCTAGAAAAAAATATATAGTTTAACAATCATAAAAGACCACACTGCAATTTCTGCAGCTGTTCAAATGCTCACAAAAAAGAATATAATTAAAATAGTCAAATGTAATTTTTCTACTTTTAATATATAACATTAACTTTTAGAATAGTACTTCATTAGACTTTTTGTCAGACTAAAGTCTAATTTTCCTTTGCAGTCCCCAGTTGTACTGATTTAGGAAACTGTATGACAGCTGCTTTTATACTTTTATCTACCATAGTTACTGAGAGCAAAGAACAGTGTGTAATCGCCTTTGTTCCATTTTACGCTCACTCCTCGCTTAAAGGGCTTCCAGCCGGCAGGATCCTGCAGCGCGGAAGGTTCCGGATCTGATCTCAGTGGGAGTCTCTCCCCTTTAAGAGTACGAAATATTAAGCCCGCAGGATATGTCTCACCTGGCCTGAAGCCTGGAGGAGCATGACGGCCTAAACCTCTGCACGCTCATTCATTCATCAGTTGCTGCGAGTGAGATAACCTTTCTCATTTGCAAGATAGGGCAGGAGATAGAGGCATATGAGCTGAATCCCATGCATATGAAATGGGCTGAACTGTAAGCTCTGGGAAACGGCATTGTTGCTCATTTGCACAAACGAGTGGGGCATTTTTCACGTGAATCTTTTAAACAATTTTGTTGGCACGTTCCGCACAAGGACAAGCGCAACCTGCTCGTGCATTTAGAAGCTTTGATGAATAATGATCAAAGGAGAGCCTAAGTAGTTTCTCCACCCTTTAAAACTAAATTAACATGTCTAATGAGAAGAGTGCATGTTTCCTCTCTTACTAAGCAGTATCATGAACAGTTCATAATGGAGAAAGAACTCACACAACATGCTTAATTTATAGCCCACGTCTTATGATACTCTTGATTAGTGGTTCCAAACTAGTGGGTTACAACCCAAAAATGAGCCACAGCAGGCCTGTTTTGATGGGTCACAGATAGCAGTAAAAACAGTGCTAAATGCTAACAATAAAATGCAATTAACCATATAATCGTCTAGCTAGGATAATAAAACAAACTGCACAAAGCCTCTCTGAACCAACAAAACACACAAACCTAACCAGCTAAGTTGCTAAAAATTATAACAAACCAATCTATTGAAGTTATAGTTGTTTTTTTTACCATGTTTAGATTGAGTCTGGCCAGCTGACAAATGCCTCAATCACCTCTAAAACCATCTACCTGGTTTGGCCATGCAGGTTGAGAGACCAGCTAACCATATTAGTCTGGTTTACCAGGTACAAAAACTCGGCTAAGTTGGCATTGTTGGTTTGATCTGGTTTAACTTGACTCCTCACCTATGAAAGCTGGTGTTCAGCTTGTTTTCTGGTTTCCCCAATGTGGCCAAGCTGGTCTTTAGCTGGTTTAGGTGGTCACTCAGTCTGACCAGCTGACAAGTGTCAAAAACTCCTCTAAAACTATCTAAATAGACCAGCCTAACTGGTTTGGCCAGGCTAATGGACGAGTTAACCATAATTTTCATCTAAAGATGGTATTGGTGGTTTTATTTGGTTTAACTGGTCTCCCAATGTGGCCAAGCTGGTCTTTAGCTGGTTTAGGTGGTCACTCAGTCTGACCAGCTGACAAGTGTCAAAAACTCCTCTAAAACTATCTAAATAGACCAGCCTAACTGGTTTGGCCAGGCTAATGGACGAGTTAACCATAATTTTCATCTAAAGATGGTATTGGTGGTTTTATTTGGTTTAACTGGTCTCCCAATGTGGCCAAGCTGGTCTTTAGCTGGTTTAGGTGGTCACTCAGTCTGACCAGCTGACAAGTGTCAAAAACTCCTCTAAAACTATCTAAATAGACCAGCCTAACTAGTTTGACCAGACTAAGGGACCAGTTAAGCATAAAATTGAACCAAAGAAAAAGAAAAAAAAAATAGCAATACCATCTTTAGTTCAATTTTATGCTTAACTGGTCCCTTAGTCTGGTCAAACTAGTTAGGCTGGTATATTTAGATTGTTTTAGAGGAGTTTTTGACACATTGGCAGACCAGATAAACTAAAGATGGTATTGCTATTTTTTTTTTTTTCTTTGGTTTATCTGGTCTGCCAATGTGACCAAGCTGGTCTGACCAGCGGACGAGTGTCAAAAACTCCTCTAAAACCATCTAAATAGACCAGCCTAACTGGTTTGACCAGACTAAGAGACCAGTTAACTCTAAAATTCAACTAAAGATGGTATTGCTGGTTTTATTTAGTTTAATGGGTCTCCCAATGTGACCAAGTTGGCCTGACCTGCAGACAAGTGTCCATAAAATTCAACTAAAGATGGTATTGCTGGTTTTATTTGGTTTAACTGGTATGCCAACGTGACCAAGCTGGTCTGACCAGCAGGCAAGTGTCTAAACATCCTCTAAAACCATCTAAACAGATAAAACTAACTGGTTTGGCAAGGCTAAGAGACCAGCTAGCCACATTAGATTAGACCACATACAACAAAATTCAAATAGTTGAAGACTAACCAAATGTGGACAAGCTGGTCTTTAGCTGGTCAACCAGTTCCAAGTCTGACCAGCTCACAAGTCTCCAAAACCCTTTTAAAATAATCAAAATAGACCACACTAACCAATTTGACCAGAGTTGTCAAGCTAACCAGCTTAGGCTGATTTAACTGGTCTCCCAGCATAGCCAAGTTGTTCTTCAGATAGTTTCATAATCAGGCCAGCTCACAAGTGCCAAACAAACTCTCTAAAACCATCTAAACAGACCAGTCTAACTGGTTTGGTTTGGCCAGGCTAAGAGCTAGATAACCACATTAGGGTAGATAAACTGCTACAAGTATTCAACTAAGATGGTATTGATGGTTTTTACCTGGTCTTGCCACCTATCCAAGATGGTGTTCAGCTCGTTTTCTGGCATCCCAAGCTGGCTTAGCTAATCTCACTCAGCCTGACCAGCTGACACATATCCAAATCCATTCTAAAATCATCAAAATAGACCAACTTAACAAATTTAGCAAGGGTAGACCTGATTAAATAAATTAAAGAAAAAAAAAACAGCTGGTTTAACTGGAGTTGAGCTGGTTTTATGGTTTCCCAACATGGCCATGAGAGCTAATTCACAGCTACCGAGAGCTTAACTATTTTCATACCTTGCAAACTTATAAAGAATAAAATATCAAATTAACCTTTCAAAAGGTCAATGTGACTGCTAGCTGGGGAAGAAAAGGAAAAACACAAGGGACGTTGATGCATCGAGCCTGGGTGCTTAAAAAATGCCCAAATAATGTGGTCTAAAGTACATCCGCATCGCTGACATGCATTATGCATGCACTTTCACACCCGCACGCAGCCAAACGAAGGGACGCCATTGAATAAATCCACTGGAGCATTGAACGGTGGGTCGGGGGAATGCACATACTGATAAACAAATGGGAATATACACACATCTCACGCCTTAATGAAAAGCACCACCGCAATGGAGGTGACAAACAGTGGTTAGCTTCCTAGGTAAGACAGAGAGTATAATTGAGCCTTTATCATATGAATCAATTCAAAAGCACTCCAAAAAAGGCATTATTCATTCTTCCTTTCATAAATTGTTCATCCGCATACAGTAGCACGCACAACACGAGCAGAATTTATACATAAATAATCAGAAGACTGCGTTAGCGTATGTTCAGGGAGCTCTCAAGACATGCTGTGTAAATGTCAGCTATGCATTGCAGATGAGTTAGCCCATACGTACTAACTCAACTAACGCTCTCCCTGGAAAACCTGGAGGACGTGAAAGACTACATAATCCAGATTTAATGACAATTGAGAAATACACCTGCTGCACGCTGACTTATTTCGGGACTGGTTAGATTTAGACTCGAAACAAAGGGAAGCAAGTAAGCAAATGCAAGGTTAAAGCCAGCGAGTGCAAGTGAAGTGTAGAGGGCAGCTGGGTACACCTGTAATGTTGCAGAGCACTTTGCCTTAAGACAAAATGGCCTGACAGAGCCAGGCTTTAGCGCTAGGCCTGGATGTAGACCGACAGACCCATTCAGATTCATTATATGGTGGCAATGAAAGGTTAAGCTAGGGGATACGGCTCTGATGTGGTGCTCTACAGTTTCAAGCTGCTGGGGTCATGCGTTGTGACATATCACAGTGGGCAGCAGTTTAAGCTCCAGCCATTGAGGTCCTAACCTGAGCGTCTAATGCTTTCAGAGGAGACGATTCTATCCACATGCACATGACTAAATTCAATTTGGGCCAGTGCATATGCCAGCCGCATTTACTTATAATAAAAATTATTAAAATAAATACATAAAAAATTAAATGCATAGATTAATATATAAAAATAAGAATATTGATGATAATAAACATGTTTTACAGTACATAAAGGAACAAATAAGACAAAGTAAAATAAGGCATTTGAAAAAATATTTATATTAAAAAATAAATGTATATCATGGTCAATTAAGTCATGAAGTTACCAAAAAAGGCGATTAAAGCTGCCTTAAAACTGAGCATGCATGTAATATATTTTATATGAGTCACATTTAAGGACATGTCTCTGAAATGGTTTTCAAAATTGTCCTGGAGCAGCCCAACACCGTCCGTCTCACTCATCTAACACACCCGATTTAACTCGTCAGCTCATTAAGAGAGACTTTAAGACCTGAAGTGGGTCAGAAAAGGTAAAAAGAGAGAGAAAATATGATGCGTGTCAGATCCGCGTCGCGTTCAGCAGCGGCAGCTCTTAAAGAATTTACAGCCAAAATAACCTAATAACCAGCTGCTGTGATGTTTATTAATCAAAGGACAAAGAAAAAAAGAGGAAAAAAAGAACTTTTATAGCTTTAAAAGATTAATCTATATTTAATTCAGAATTTAGTGTTAAAAACAAGGAAATAGTAATTTAAAGATAATATAATAATTTAACCTTTAATAATAATAATAATAATAATAATAATAATACATGTATTAAAATATAAATTTCTAAATATAAACCAAACAATAATAATAAACATTTTTTATAAAAATAAATACATAAATAATATATAAAAATAATTTAAAAAAAGACAACAAGAATGTTTATATATAGTATATAAAGTAAAACAGGTCAGAATAAATAAAATATAAAAATAAATAAATAATAAATGGTTTAAAGATTTTATTATTATTATTATTATTATTATTATTTTATTTTCAGTGGTATCCGAAATATGTATATAAACTGAAATATGTATATAAATACATTTCAGATGTAATTTAGACAAAATGTCAATTAATGTCCAAAAAAAAAGGAATAAGCTTAGGGCAGTGCTGTCTGAAACACTTTAGCAGACAATTCTATAAACCAAATTGGGTGTCAAATAAGTGACATCCAAAATGTGCAGTGTTGAGGGTCATTACTTTATATTAAGAGCAGTGAATGTGAAAGAGAAATTTCCCATTCCAGCTTGCGCGTGTATGTGTGGTAACAGATCGAAACCCACAACTGCTGGCAGGAAGACGGAGCCCCATGCAGCGGATATTAGGGTTCTCTCTCCAAGCTCTCATTACCGTTCCTGTGATGCTCCGAGTCATTCTTACAGGGATTAAATTGGCTTTCCTGCATCGTTGGCCTGATCCCATATGAGGGGGGCATTGTTTAATCATATTATAATTAAAGTTTTAAGTCCCTCTAGTCATCACAACCTAATTATCAATCAAACAGGGTGTCACATACAATCACACGGTACCTGATTGAGGGCAGAAACGAAAGAAAAAAGACAGACTGTTTGCTCAACTCTCCATTAAAAGACAATGAATGCCATTTCATGCCTAACTTTCTCAAACAAAGCTGCGGATTAATTCTCCCACAGACAAACTGTGGAGAAAAGCAAAGTGATATTTGTAGGGCTCTCACACCTTCTGCATCATTACCCTCACAATATGGCTGCACTGCCAGCTTCAAAGTATGGAAATCCACATTCGTCTCAATCCATATGGATTTTCTGGATGTGCTCCAAACAGCAGGTATCATTTCCCGACCTGCACTTCTCCACCACATCTCGGGACTGACTCTATTACCGTTTACGCTGGCAGAAGGCAGTTTCCATTAAGCATCTTTGGTGTTTTTCATAAGCTCCGGACGGGAAGCTGTCAGCGGGCGGTGGGAGCGACGGGAGTGATAAAGACTCGTCATTGACCACAGCTCTAAATGACACGCGTCAATATGGATTGGACGGGAGCGAAACATGCAGTGCTGCTCTGTCAGGCATGAGTTGTGTTTGCACAACAGAGAGCGAGAGAAGGCCAGCGACAGAGATTGATGGTGTTCCGCCGTGACCCGAGAAAGCGTGAGTGACACTGAAATATGCCCACGAGTGCGCAGGGAAGTATGAGATTGTGTTAGCCAATGCCCTGGTGACATCAGATAGCAATAGACATGCGGCTAACTTCTATTTTCTGGGATGGAAAACTCTGAAAAATGGCAGGCAAGTAGTTTACTACTGGCTGAGTGATATATTGAATTTTCGAAACCAATCAATCAATACATAGACACACTACCGTTCAAAAGTTTAGATTCTGTAAGAGTTTTTTTTTTTCATGGTTTATACATTTATAATGTGTGAGAAAAATATTTTATTTTTAAATAAAAAACATGAATATGTGAAAGGGTAAAAAATGATAAATACATGTAAATTGTGTAATTAAATCTTATATACAATTCCTATATACTGTATCTATATTCTTGATACACTGCTAGTCAAAAGTTTGGAATAATTAGCATTTTTAATGCTGAAAGAAGAAGAATCTATCTATCTATCTATCTGTCTGTCTGTCTGTCTGTCTGTCTGTCTATCTATCTATCAAAGCTGGAAGTAAACTGTTTCAAGATTTTGATATAGCATTTTTTCCCGATCAGTATTTTAATATAACAAATGTAAATTTTTATCTAACATTTGGCATGTAATTTTACCTTTGTTTGTATTAAATTAATTAAATTAAATTATTATTATAATTATAATCAGATTATAATGAATTATAATTAGATCAAATTAATCTATCTACTGTATATATATATATATATATATATATATATATATAT
>NW_015652173.1:1249474-1250298 GCF_001515625.1 Sinocyclocheilus rhinocerous
TATATATATATATATATGTGGAAAACATGGTTTGATTAATTATTGTAATGCAGTATTTTTCTTTTACTGTATTTTCATTTTAATATAAACATTTTTAATCTACTTGATATGATATCACCCAGCCCTACTAATCTGAACCACTTCCTCACACTTCTTTCTGCTCTGGTTACCCACAATCCTTTGCATTCAGAATTCCATTGAAAATCCATATTTCGTAGAAATATATTGCCCCCATCAGTCCTGGATTAACATCTTGATATGAAACGCATTAAGCAAATTGTGAAAAATGGACATTGATATTGTAATGCATACATGGCACAGAAAGACTGAATAAATGTTTTCACTGTTTTAACGGAATTGCATTAAATAGTAACTAATCGCCGGGGTAAGTGGGAAGTAATAATCAATACAGGGGGACATCATTACCAGTGCATGAACATTTTGCCAGGCATCAGTCATGCTCCTCTCTAGTTCTCTGCTGAGCTTATTATCTTCATCTTCTGAGTGATTACTTCAGGCTAACAATCAATATGAAAGCATCGTCCCTATTATTCCACACATAAAGGGCCAAACACCACAAAAGAGAGAGAGAGTGACAGAGCGAGAGAGAGAAAGAGAAAAACCGAAGGCAAGAAAGAGGTAGCTTGCATTTGCCACTTTGAAACGGTTGATCATTTGAGATTTTCAGATTTTCAAAGCAATAAAATCAGTGACATCAACCGACAATCCCATGATTTTATTTAATGTATATATATATATATATATATATATATATAAATGCAGTGTGAAAATTATGAAAAGCAATAATTATTAGTATAATAAAT